>NC_088915.1:24393636-24696666 GCF_963576675.1 Euphorbia lathyris
CCATTTGCTTAAAACTATGACCTATGATAATTGAAATGCGGCTTTTGGATATTGTGTCTCTACTTTGTATTTCCGAATGCATGTAATTACAGATGCTCGAAATTGTGTCAAGCACCTAGTCAAACTGGGAAGTTTTCTAGCTTGCTCGTGATGGCGGGTTTAGTTTTTTAGTTTACTTGGGGACAAGTAAAGTTTTAAGTGCGAGGAGGTTTGATAGGGGTCAAAAACCCCTATCTTTGGGTACGGTTTTAGGACGGTTTTTAGAGTTATTTGGTTAATAAGCGAGCAATTCTCGCATTTAAATGCTTTTGTGTGAGTTAGTTAGAAATTGGAAACGTTCTATTTACTTTTCGTCGTTTAGGCTCGTTTTGTGATCAATTTAGGCAAATACGGCCGAAATAGCATGCATATTAGAATTCCGTTATCTTTTGAAGCTAATTGGTCCATCAAAAGTCGCACCAAACGAAGCGTTTGCTCAAAATAAGCGATTGACGGATCAATTCGGCTTTTGGACTAATGTTTTTTGGAGTTTTTATGCGTGTGCAGGTGTAAGTTCAGACGAAAAAGGGTTTGGAAGTCATCCGGTACGGATCGAGCGCGCTTCGGGCGAAAACGCTCGGCGAGCAGGAGCCTGCTCGCCGAGCAGGGCGCCAGGCGCCTGCTCGCCGAGCAGAAGCCTGCTCGCCGAGCAGGCCACCAGGCGCTTGCTCGGCGAGCAGGGGCTGCTCGTCGCAATCCTGCTCGGCGAGCAGCCTTTCCTGCTCGGCGAGCAGACCTGCGGGAATTGGTCAAAAAGACCAATTCCGCCCCCACAAAGCCACGTTCGGCCCCACGTCTTCCTACACCAACAAGGACACGAAATTAGGTCAAAACGAGGCCCGAGACGCGGCTATAAATAGGAATTTCCAATTGTAAATTAGATATCTTTTACTTTTGTAATTAGCTTAGCTTCCACCTTGAGAAATCCTCTCCACCTCCTCCATAACCTTCAAACCTCCATTGAAGACACCTCCGAAGCTCCATTCACCGAGGATTACTCAAGCTCCATCCTTAAATCCTAGAAAGACGCCTGCATTGGTAGACAGGTTCCCTGAAATGGATTTTTCTTCTTTTATATTCTGTCTAGCCTCTGATACATGCTATGAATTCTAGGTTTATTGTAACTTCGTGACAATTCCTTCATCTTTGATATATAATATAGATTTTTTTTATTCAACTGTTTTGATGTTTTAATCTTTGTCTTACGCTTTGTCTGATTGGTTTAACTCATTCGATAATCCCAAAATTAGGTTGGCACATATTGAGAGCTGAATCTGACCTAGTCAGTGCCTATAGGATTGACGACCCTATAGAAGATTAAGCCCAAATTACTGAGCCTTAGAGCTAGTTTCGGCCTTACAAGGGAATCACGAACTAGGGACTTTAGGAGGATAGGTCGGGTTAATCGCCTTGGACATAAGCGACTTAGTTTCAATTCAATTGCTTAAACACTCTATCATTGCTATCATCGTATTCCTTCATGTTCATTCAGTTAATTGCTTTGGTAAAAGATCAATTAGGGGTAGAGTAATTTAGTTAGGGTTAGAATAACTTAGTCAGAATTAGATAATCTAGTTAGGATTAGTGCAAACCAACCTAGGAGTAGATTAATTAAACAAAACCAACTCAAACCCCTTAAGCCTAGATAACATCCGAGACTTAGTAATTCGGTACTTGCAGAAATAAATCCTGTGGACGATAACCTGGACTTAAACCCAGAAATTTATTACTTGATAACGACGGGGTACACTTATCCCTTAGTAAGTTCCCATCTCTAACCTTAGGTGGGGACGCATCAATATGCAGAGAATTAGAGAGATTTTAGGAACTAATTTAAATTATGTAGAACTTTGAGATATAGATATGCAGAGAATTAGAAAGATTTTAGGGATTAATTTAAATTCTGTAGAACTCTTAGATATAGTACGGATAAAATAATATTTTTATAAATAAATATAATAATATAACTAATATTAATATTTTATATTTTTTATTATATTTTTTATCAGTAAAAAATGAGAAAGTGACACCTCAGCTCCATCGTTACTGTTTTATATTATATATAGATATGCAGAGAATTAGAGAGATTTTAGGGACTAATTTAAATTATGTAGAACTTTTAGATATAATACGGATAAAATAATCTTTTTATAAATAAATATAATAATATAACTAAAGTTAATATATTATATTTTTTATTATATTTTTTATCAGTAAAAAAGGAGAAAGTGACACCTCAGCTCCATCGTTACTGTTTTATATTATATATATAGATATGCAGAGAATTAGAGGGATTTTAGGAATTAATTTAAATTATGTAGAACTTTTAGATATAGGTATGCAGAGAATTAAAGAGATTTTAGAGATTAATTTAAATTATGTAGAACTTTTAGATATAGATATGCAGAGAATTAGAGAGATTTTAGGGATTAATTTAAATTCTGTAGATCTCTTAGATATAGTACGGATAAAATAATCTTCTTATAAATAAATATAATAATATAACTAAAGTTAATATATTATATTTTATATCAGTAAAAAAAGGAGGAAGTGACATCTCAGCTCCATCGTTACTGTTTTATATTATATATAGATATGTAGAGAATTAGAGAGATTTTAGGGATTAATTTAAATTCTGTAGAACTCTTAGATATAGTACGGATAAAATAATCTTTTTATAAATAAATATAATAATATAACTAAAGTTAATATATTATATTTTTTATTATATTTTTTATCAGTAAAAAAGGAGGAAGTGACACCTCAGCTCCATCGTTACTGTTTTATATAGAATATAGATATGCAGAGAATTAGAGAGATTTTAGGGATTAATTTAAATTATGTAGAACTTTTAGATATAAATATGCAGGGAATTAGAGATATTTTAGGGATTAATTTTAATTATGTATAACTTTTAGATATAGATATGCAGAGAATTAGAGAGATTTTAGGGATTAATTTAAATTATGTAGATCTCTTAGATATAGTACAGATAAAATAATCTTTTTATAAATAAATATAATAATATAACTAAAGTTAAAATACTATATTTTATATTATATTTTTTATCAGTAAAAAATGAGGAAGTGACACCTCAGCTCCATCGTTACTGTTTTATATTATATATAGATATATAGATATGCAGAGAATTAGAGGGATTTTAGGGATTAATTTAAATTATGTAGAACTTTTAGATATAGATATGCAGAGACTTAGAGAGATTTTAGGGATTAATTTAAATTCTGTAGATCTCTTAGATATAGTACGGATAAAATAATCTTTTTATAAATAAATATAATAATATAACTAAAGTTAATATATTATATTTTATATCAGTAAAAAAGGAGGAAGTGACACCTCAGCTCCATCGTTACTGTTTTATATGATATATAGATATGCAGAGAATTAGAGAGATTTTAGGAACTAATTTAAATTATGTAGAACTTTTAGATATAGATATGCAGAGAATTAGAGAGATTTTAGTGATTAATTTAAATTCTGTAGAACTCTTAGATATAGTACGGATAAAATAATCTTTTGATAAATAAATATAATAATATAACTAAAGTTAATATATTATATTTTTTATTATATTTTTTATCAGTAAAAAAGGAGGAATTGACAACTCAGCTCCATCGTTACTGTTTTATATTATATATAGATATGCAGAGAATTAGAGAGAAATTATGGACTAATTTAAATTATGTAGAACTTTTAGATATAGGTATGCAGAGAATTAAAGAGATTTTAGGGATTAATTTAAATTATGTAGAACTTTTAGATATAGATATGCAGAGAATTAGAGAGATTTTAGGGATTAATTTAAATTCTGTAGATCTCTTAGATATAGTACGGATAAAATAATCTTTTTATAAATAAATATAATAATATAACTAAAGTTAATATATTATATTTTATATCAGTAAAAAAGGAGAAAGTGACACCTCAGCTCCATCGTTACTGTTTTATATTATATATAGATATGCAGAGAATTAGAGAGATTTTAGGAACTAATTTAAATTATGTAGAACTTTTAGATATAGATATGTAGAGAATTAGAGAGATTTTAGGGATTAATTTAAATTCTGTAGAACTCTTAGATATAGTACGGATAAAATAATCTTTTTATAAATAAATATAATAATATAACTAAAGTTAATATATTATATTTTTTATCAGTAAAAAAGGAGGAAGTGATACCTCAGCTCCATCGTTACTGTTTTATATTATATATAGATATGCAGAGAATTAGAGAGATTTTAGGGACTAATTTAAATTATGTAGAACTTTTAGATATAGTACGGATAAAATAATCTTTTTATAAATAAATATAACAATATAACTAAAGTTAATATATTATATTTTTTATTATATTTTTTATCAGTAAAAAAGGAGAAAGTGACACCTCAGCTCGAGTTACTGTTTTATATTATATATATAGATATGCAGAGAATTAGAGGGATTTTAGGGATTAATTTAAATTATGTAGAACTTTTAGATATAGGTATGCAGAGAATTAAAGACATTTTAGAGATTAATTTAAATTATGTAGAACTTTTAGATATAGATATGCAGAGAATTAGAGAGATTTTAGGGATTAATTTAAATTCTGTAGATCTCTTAGATATAGTACGGATAAAATAATCTTTTTATAAATAAATATAATAATATAACTAAAGGTAATATATTATATTTTATATCAGTAAAAAAAAGGAGGAAGTGACACCTCAGTTCCATCGTTACTGTTTTATATTATATATAGATATGCAGAGAATTAGAGAGATTTTAGGAACTAATTTAAATTATGTAGAACTTTTAGATATAGATATGCAGAGAATTAGAGAGATTTTAGGGATTAATTTAAATTATGTAGAACTCTTAGATATAGTACGGATAAAATAATCTTTTTATAAATAAATATAATAATATAACTAAAGTTTTTTTTTTTTTTGGTAGAAAAGGAAAATAAAAACGAACAACAACAAACTATCCAGGAATTAGCCTAGGGAAGCTAACCCCAATTCTATCTTCTAAGAGAAGAGGAGAGATGAAACTAGGGGAAACAGGAAGGGTAGTAACGCCTAACGTCCCTTCATGGCCCGCCGCCGCCAAGCGATCAGCAACACGATTCTGCTCTCTAAAAATGTGTCTAAACTCTACGAACTCAAAGGAGGAGCAAAGCCTTTTAATAGCTTTGATGAGGTTGCGACTGTTAAGACCCATAGAATGATTCTCAGAAATCATTTTGATTGCTTCCAAATTATCAGACTCCACAGAGAGCCTCTTAACACCCAGCCTTTTAGCAAGATTGATTCCAGTAAGAATAGCCCAGAGCTCCGCAGAAAAGGAAGAACCCAACCCTAAATTCTGGGAGAACCCAGAAAGCCAGGCGCCCCCTGCATCTCTAAGCACACCTCCAGCCGCAATCTTACCGTTACTGAGGCAGGAACCATCAGTATTCAGCTTCACAACCCCCTCTCTTGGCCTGCTCCATCCCACGAGATGGACATCACAACACTGAGAGGCTCTGGCAAGGGACTCTCCTTTGAAACTATCGATAATAGAGAAAAGTTTTTTCGAGAAGAAATCAGCTAAGTTTGTCATAAAAACAGTTTTATATCCAAAAATCTCCTCGTTTCTCCATTTCCAAACTTGGTGAGAGATAATAGCAAAGAAAATGTCACCATGCTCCATGTATGGAAGCAACTTTCCTCTAACACCATCGGAGAACCAGTCGACCTCAGAATGTGCCATGAAGGAAGAGAAAATATGGTGTGGGAGAATTTTCCTCCAAACCTCTTTACTATTAGAGCAATCTCTAAGAGCATGGCACAAAGTCTCAACATGGCCTCTGCATCTACTGCAAGCTCCAGAATCAGCCAAGTGCCTTCTGTGCCTATCCGAATTAGTAAGAAGCCTGTCCTTAACGCCCAGCCACAGGAAACTCCTAATACGGAAAGGAACTTTAAGGGTCCAAATCGACTTCCACACATCCGAGGGAGGATCAGATCTAAAGAGAGAGAAAGCTTCAAAGGCCGATCTGCAAGAATAAACTCCATTGTTAGTCAGCGCCCAGCAGTGCCTATCCAAGTCTTCCTCTTGATTACTCACCTTCACTCCCCGCATTCTAAGGAGAGTCTCAAGGCTAAAGAAAGTATCAAACTTTGACCAGATCCAGTCCCCTTCCGAGTCAACCACATCGGCAATCCTCCAGTTGCGTATATCACTAGGCGGGGGGGAAGAACACACCTCAATTAACGGTTTATCCCCAATCCAGTTATCAAACCAGAAACTAATGGACTTACCATTCCCCACCTCCAGGCCAACTCCCGAGCAGAACTCATCAAACACAGCACTAAGTCCTTTCCAGAGGAAGGAACAATTAGCAACTCTCTCTTTTGGGCCCCCGAAGATTTTGTCTTTCCGATACTTACCACAAAGGAGGCGAACCCAAAGAGATGAGGGGTTTTGCCACATACGCCAAAGGAGTTTCATTAATAAAACTTTATTATTGTCCTTTGCTTTCCTAATACCCAGACCCCCAGAATCTTTAGGCTGGCAAACCTCACTCCAAGGCACAAGATGGATCTTCCTGCCCTCCGCAGCTTCCCCCCACAGGAACCTACGGTTAATCTTGTCAAGATCATTAAGCACAGGATCCGGAAGCTTACAAGCCTGCATGATGTGATTGGGAGCAGCACAATTAACAGATTGAATTAACGTGAGGCGGCCAGCGAGAGACAGAGTCTTGGCTTTCCAAGTGGCACACTTCGAATTAGCTTTATCCAAAGTCTCTTTGAAGGAGCCTTTAGACACACACTCACTGTGGAGGGGAACGCCCAGATACTTCCCAAGAGAATCAGTAAGAGGAATACCTGAGAGCACATCATCCTAGATTTCTGGATACTAAGCTTCTGCCCAGAGGCCGAACAAAAACAATCCAGAATATCCATAATGACTCTCAACTGCTCCTCATTACCCTCAAAAAAGATAAGGACATCATCTGCAAAGAATAAGTGAGTCACCTGGGGACAGAAGCTGTTGATCGCCACAGGGTGGAAACTCCCATTATCAATCGCATCCTGAATCAGGTGAGAGAGCCTCTCCATAGCAATAACAAAAAGGAAAGGGCTCATAGGATCCCCCTGACGGATTCCTCTGCCCGGGGAAAATTCCTCCGACATATCCCCATTGACCATAACTTGAAACACAGGAGAAGAAATACATACCTTAATTAAACTTCTCCAGCTGTCCAGGATTCTAGCTCTCTCAAGGCTCTCCATCAAGAAATCCCAATTAATTCGATCATAAGCCTTCTCTAAATCCAGCTTCAGAGCCACAATGCCTTTCCTCCCCTTCCTAATCTTCATCGTGTGGACCAACTCTTGGGCGATCACCACATTATCCATCATTTGTCTACCAGGCACAAAGCTACCCTGATTCTGACAAATGATCGCAGGAAGAATGCCACGGATTCTATTAGCCACAATCTTTGTAACAGTTTTGTAAAGAACATTACAAAGACTGATAGGTCTCATATGTAAAAAGGAAGAAGGCTTATCAATCTTAGGAATCAGAACCAGGAGGGTTCTATTAACCAGCTCAATATCCTTCGAACCACTGAACACCCCCAAGACAAAATTATAGATGCCTTCCTTCACGACATCCCAATGCTTATGGTAAAAGCCCACCGGAAGACCATCAATCCCAGGAGCTTTAGAAGCCCCAATGCTGAAGATAGCTTGGTTAATCTCTTTTCGGGAAATAGGTTGAAAGGCCTCCTGACTACAATCCTCACTGATTAAAGGAAATGTAGCAATAGAGTGAGCCCTCTCCAAAAGAACAGGTTCCTCTTTGAACAGCTCTCTGTAGAAATCCAGGGCTAAGTTCCGAATAACCTCATCTTCATAAACCCAATCACCATTAGAATCCTTAATGGCCTCAATTCTATTTCTCTGCCTTCTGATCAGGGTAGAGAGATGGAAGTATTTGGTATTACGATCCCCATCTCTAATCCAGGACTTCCGAGACTTCTGGAACCAAAGGAACTCCTCCTGCCTAAGCACAGCCTCCAGCTCCTTCTGAAGGGTTCTGAGGAGGCCCTCAAGGCTATGATCAAACCTCTCCTCCAACCTGCGTTGAATGCCCTACATCCTCTTTAATAACTTGTTCTTCCTTCTGATAATATGCCCAAACACATTCCTATTCCACCCCTGCACCTTATTCCTGAACCCTTTAGCAGCTTGCAGTACATACGAATGAGGTCTCCAACTCTCATGAACGAACTCTTTAAACTTAAGATGGGACTCCCAAGCCAACTGATACTGGAACGGTCTCTTACCCCTAGGATGCTTACCTCTCAAAAGTCTAAACAAAATAGGACAATGATTTGAATGACGGAACGGGAGGTTCAACACAGAGCACTCGGGGAAGGAAGTTAGAGCTAAAACATTAGCGTAGACTTTGTCCAATCGAACAAAAGTATTATTACGCTTCCAAGTGAATTTATGACCAGAAGCCCCCAGCCACATAAATCCATACTATTCTTGTGATGCAGACAGCGATTAACATAATGATTGGATCCCCCTCTCTAATCACTCATAAAGGCGATATCATTAAAGTCACCCACCACAAACCAGGGCTCCGAAATGCTGACACTCGTAGAATAGAGAACCTCCCAGAGCCATTTTCGATTATACAAGATAGGGTCAGCATACACAAGGGTAATTAAAAAGGGAGTATTGCCGGAAATACTCACTTTACAATGAATGAACTGATTATCCATGCTAAGAATATCAAAATGAATCCGATCTGGCCTCCAAAAAAGCCAAATCCCCCCAGCCCGGCCAGTTGCCTCCGATCTAACACAGTGCCAATTCTTAAACTTCTTAACCACCTCATCTGCTTTCTCACCACTAATCTTAGTTTCCAAAAGAGCAAAACAAGATGGATTAAACTGCTTAATAAGATCATTAATATGGATACGGGTAGCCTTGCTAGCCGCACCCCTAACATTCCAAAATAACAAATCCATAGAAAGGAGGACAACTGACCACACCCCTACCCTAAGCCAGGTATTTACTAGGGGCTCCTGAGAGCCTTACCGAGGTACCCCCAGGCCCCCTCTTATCTGGAAACGCCAAAGTGTTAAGGCCACTTTTTTGTTTTCCTTTAAGCTTTTTCATATTAGTTTTGTTAACTCCCATAGATTTCCCAATCCCAGGATCAATACCAAGAATAGGAATACTAACCTCATTTGATTTCTTCATCCTTCTAGCTGCAAGGGTCAGGGTCCCCCCCTGGGCTTCATCCTTAGAGACAAAAAGCGGGTTCACAGATTCAACCACCTTCTCGACTGGATCTACAGACTCCAATCCTGGAATACTCTGATCCATATGATTCTCATCTTGGTCCGACTCTTGAACTTCCTCAATCATCAGGGCCCCAAATCTGGACCTAGGCAAGGCTACTGAAGAAACCCTAGCCTCCTTTCTAGCTTTGAGGACAGGCTTCTCCTTGACATTTGGAATAATAGTAGCTTTAGGAGAAAGGGACTTAGAATTTGTGTTGATATCAGGAGGACGATTGTGAACCACTGCAGGTTGATTCCTACGTCTAGCGGGCCTCTTTGCCACCATCCAGGGACCAAAGTTCCCTTCATACCCATGGTTCCCTCCAGTAATCCGCACACTACTCTCAACCCTCTCTATAACAACCCTCTCCCTTTTAGGGCAACCCTCCTGAGAATGACCATACATGCCACAATCATAACAGATGTTATGTAAACCTTCATACTCAATAAAGAACACTTTATCCTGAACACAGAACTTTGAAAGTAAAGGTTTAGCCAGATCAACATCTATACATACCCTAGCAAACTTACCCCTAATGGCCCCAATTGTAGTCTTGTCCACATGGTGGACCTTACCAACCAAACCTCCTATTTTACTTAGAAAGTTTTCACCGTAGTACTCAATGGGAAGGCCCGGGAATCTTACCCAAGTCAAGATCCTGTTAACCGAACAGTCGTGAGGATTAAAATTAGGAACCCAAGGCCTTAAGGCCAAAACATGATTGGAAATGATATATGGGCCTCCCTTGATAACCGAATTATAATCCTCAACCCTGGTAAATTTAATGACATAGTAGTCATTTTCCAGGTCAGTAATACTGACTTTACCTTTCCTTGCCCACTGCGCTTATATTCTTTGGGCAAAATAGTTAAAACTAATTCGCTTACCCAGGACAGTAACAATCAAAGACACCTTCCACTTCTCTCTAAGCTCACGCTTCTCTGCAGCGGAAAGTCTAATGACCGGACAGAGAGGATCCTCCTGGCCATTATCTTCCTCATCAGAATCCGAGAACATATCATCAGAATCTCCCACCATTAAAACTTCCTCTAAAACCGGCTCTTCCTCAGCCACCCCCATGACCGTGTCCTTCCAAGAGTTTTTGCCAATCTCGCTCATCTGAACCCTAGGTCTGGGGGAGATCGTCTTCCCATGAGCTACTCCTACAACACCCACCCTTCCCGAATTATTAGAAACATCCAGACCCGAGGCAGCCTGCCTCCCCGTCGTAGCCCCTACCTGCCCCTCACAGCCCGGAGGAGAGGATCCCGCACAAGGCACTGCGCCGACAGCCCCAGCCCACTGCCCGGCCGAGGAGCCGGCAGCGCCTGGGCAGTGCCCGGCACTATCGGCGCATAGCCCTGCGCCAGGCACCCCCCGCCCCACTTTTCCTCCCGAGATTGGGGGAGCCTTACCCCCAGCATCAGAAAACCCAGCCGCCCGTATCTCCCATTGATCCGCACCCAGCCGCGACAACCTTGCCGAATCTGTCGCCTGTGGATCGCAAAGATCCGTCCCCAGCCGCATGGGCGGCGCCCGCGAGAACCCTACCGACGCACCATCCATGCCCACGAGATCCCTGCCGACGCCCCTGGATTCCCCTGCCTCCACCCCGCCAAGCGCCCCGCCCCGATCTACACCAGGCGCACGCTCGCCACCAACAAAACCTGCCTCACCCTTCTCGCCCCAAACCACCAGGCCGCCGCCCCCTTCCTTGCCGCAAATCCCCTCCAAATCCGACCCCCCCTTGCCGGCCACAGCCCCCCTCTCCCTAGATCTATCCCTAACACGCTTTACCATGAACCCTAGCCGAGAGAGAGAGAAAGAGAGGAGATAGATCTAAAAGAGAGAAAAATATCTAAAAGAGAGAAAAATATCTAAAAGAGAGAAATAGATCTGAGAGAGAAAAGATAGATCTAAAAGAGAGAGAAAAGATCTAAAAGAGAGATAGATCTGAGAGAGAGAAGATAGATCTCAAAATTCTCCATCTTCATAAAAATTCTTCACCATGACAACAGATCTGAGAGAAAGAAGACAGATCTGAAAAAGAGAAGATAGATCTAAAAGAGAGAGAAAGATCTAAAAGAGAAGAGATAGATCTTAAAACTCTCAATCTTCATAAAAATTCTTCACCATGACAACAGATCTGAGAGAGAGAAGACAGATCTGAAAAAGAGAAATAGATCTGAGAAATACGCTATAATATAACTAAAGTTAATATATTATATTTTTTATTATATTTTTTATCAGTAAAAAAGGAGAAAGTGACACCTCAGCTCCATCGTTACTGTTTTATATTATATATAGATATGCAGAGAATTAGAGAGATTTTAGGGACTAATTTAAATTATGTAGAACTTTTAGATATAGGTATGCAGAGAATTAAAGAGATTTTAGGGATTAATTTAAATTCTGTAGAACTCTTAGATATAGTACGGATAAAATAATCTTTTTATAAATCAATATAATAATATAACTAAAGTTAATATATTATATTTTTTATTATATTTTTTATCAGTAAAAAATGAGGAAGTGACACCTCAACTCCATTGTTACTGTTTTATATTATATATAGATATGTAGAGAATTAGAGGGATTTTAGGGACTAATTTAAATTATGTAGAACTTTTAGATATAGATATGCAGAGAATTAGAGAGATTTTGGGGATTAATTTAAATTCTGTAGAACTCTTAGATATAGTACGGATAAAATAATCTTTTTATAAATAAATATAATAATATAACTAAAGTTAATATATTATATTTTTTATTATATTTTTTATCAGTAAAAAAGGAGGAAGTGACACCTCAGCTCCATCGTTACTGTTTTATATTATATATAGATATGCAGAGAATTAGAAAGATTTTAGGGACTAATTTAAATTATGTAGAACTTTTAGATATAGGTATGCAGAGAATTAAAGAGATTTTAGGGATTAATTTAAATTATGTAGAACTTTTAGATATAGGGCCCGTTTGGTTCAGCTGTTAGCTAATAGCTGTTGCGGTTGCTGTTAGCTGTTTGCAGTTGCAGTAAGCTGTTAGCTGTTTGCAGTTGCAGTAAGCTGTTAGCTGTTTAATTACTAGTGTTTGGTAAAATTATATTGAAATGCTGCTGTTCGGATTTAAAATGTCTAAAATGGACATGTTTTAAATTAATCAACGATGAAATTATAAAAGGGAAAAATGTGAAAAAATTACCCATAATGTTTACAACTATGAATAATTTTACTCTTAACATCTAAAATGATGCAATTTTACCCATAACACTAGCAGTTAAGAGCAATTTATCCATAACATTGACAAGTTGGGCCGATTTCAAATATTATTAGAAAACATAGATATTTTATTTCTTATTCTACACCAATAGCACATATCAGTAGTTTTAAAAAAGAGAGTTCATATTTTTTTTTGTAATTTAATAATAAAATTGAAAATTAATATTTATAAATTCGGTGAAATATTTGAATTTTTTTTGTCCAACTTGTACAAATTTTTTTTTATTTTCTTAAAAAAAATTCATGTCTAATCATATGTTTGTGATCGGTTACTAACAACGATAAAATGGTACACATGTGAAGTGTAGATGACAATATTCATGACCAAGAAGACAGTTTGATAAATTATTTCTCAAATTGACCAAACTTATCAATATCAGTGATGAAATTGATTTTGATTGCCAACATTAGGTGTATAATTGCACCATTTTAGACGTTAAAAGGTAAAATTACTCCTGGCTATAAATGTTAGGGGTATTTTTGCATTTTATCCTATTATAAAATAAAAAATGTGTTACACAAATTAATAAAAATAATCTATATAAAAAATAAAAAATTTATTGAACGCAATAAAAAAAATATTCTTACGGTAATTATTTTGTAGAAATATAAATAATGTTAAAGAATAAACGTATTTTGTGGAAATAAAAAGGATAATTTTGTCAATAACAAATAACTACAAACAGCTGTTTATGAAAAGCTCCAAATAGGAGCTTTTCGTGAAACGCTCCAAAATGCTGCAGATTTCAGAAAAAATGCTAAACGCTGCGGCTACATAAACCTAACCAAACGCTATTTTTCCTGCGGTTTGGAGTGAAATGCTAAACGCTCCTCCGAAAAGCTAAAACAAACACCCACATAGATATACAGAGAATTAGAGAGATTTTAGGGATTAATTTAAATTCTGTAGAACTCTTAGATATAGTACGGATAAAATAATCTTTTTATAAATAAATATAATAATATAACTAAAGTTAATATATTATATTTTTTATTATATTTTTTATCAGTAAAAAAGGAGGAAGTGACACCTCAGCTCCATCGTTACTGTTTTATATTATATATAGATTATATTATCCTAAACTCACTGACTCATTACATTGTTAATTTATTCTAATTACTCACTTGATTATAATATATTAACTTAATAGTATTTTGACACCTAATAATTATACTACAGCTTGCTAAGTTCATTTTATATTTCTTTCATTTAATTTTAATTTTTTTAAAGAATGAATGATAAATGACTATAAGTCTTATGGTTGACAATGTGACACAGTCCTGTCTGCTGATTAATAAAAAAGGGCAAATCTTAGATAAATAATGCATTGGATTCCCTTTTTCTTTTTCCCAAAAACAAGTGTTATCTTCTTTTTTTTTTTTAGGTTCCAATATTCCAAGCATTTACATGACTAAATATGAACCACTAACACCCACAGCTTATATATAATATTTGTATTTCTTTTATAAGACGTGGGTATCCATAAAAGCTCTAATTAGTTGGATATATATAGGAAATATTCTATGAAGACACGTTGACACGTGAGTCATTGTCACCTCTCGATCTAGAGAACGTACAATAACTGTTCAATCCAAGAAGAGAATATTCACTTATAATGCGAATGAAACCATTTGGCCACGTGGAGAGATCCCTATGTACGGTCCTGGAAGAGCAATTGTTGGATAAAGAAAAATGGTTATGCAAAGGATAGGGAAATAGGAATAGTGCGCGCCATCTAACACACCAGGGGTCCGAAGGTGCAGGCCCATGAGACTCCACCACCTGACAGGGTGTGTACAGCATGACATGGTTCACTACTTGACAATGTCACAGACCAAGCACGATAGAACCAATCGAAAGCTGACACATGTCTTGTGATTCAATATTGTACATTCTCAAAATGACAAGGAATACCCTTGACAACCACTATAAATAGGAAAGATATATGACATAGACAAGGTACGTAAATTACACAACTAGTATCAATACTCTAATTATCTTCAACATTAATCATTCTATGATACCTGCTAACTTAGGCATCAGAGCGGATTCGTCTAGGGGTGGCAACGAGGCAGACGAGGGTGGGGATGCATCCTCCATTCCGTTCCCAATATTTTCGAGGGCGGTTTCGAGGAATCCAAAAAAAAAGTTAGGAGATTTTTTAGCGCCCGCATGGATGCCCACAGGTGACGGGGAATCTCCAAACCTAATTGTATAAATCCAAACCACCATATCTCTCTTTGAATCGGTTCTCAAATGAAATGTTTTTGTAGTTGTGAATATGTAAAATTTCCTATCATCCTATTTGCTCTCACAAAAAGATGAAATCTGCAACAAAATTCAAATAGCATTTATATATAAAAAAATAAAAAAATTGCAATAACTAACAAACATATAATTGAAGCAAGATGAAGTTCAAATCTTTGTTTAGTAAAACAAGTAAATGAAAAAAGAGCATGTCATATGTGAAAAAGTTGAGCTAGGAATTTATCCACAAGTCAGCAACATGGAAGTTAACCAAACAGAAAACGAAACCATTTCCTTAGCTAAAAACAACATCTATTGCTAATAATGGCAAGAAAACGGTGTAGAACCCCAAAAGCAGGAAATAAAATGTACTAGTGAGATCATGACTAGTCAAGAGAACACTATAGAACCGTTCGTCTAACGCTGGCGCCTCTTAAGGTGATTGACCTTATAAGGCGCCAGCGTTAGACGAACGGTTCTATAGTGTTCTCTTGACTAGTCATGATCTCACTAGTACATTTTATTTCCTGCTTCGAACGTCTCTGAAGCAAAGATAACATTGGTGCGGTGGGCATCGATCGAACTATCAACCATCTTCAGAAACAATGATTCCCTCAACGGAGTTCACCCAAGGAGAGACATCTAGTACTAGTTATTCAAGAAAGAAGTATGACAGAATCCCAACCGGATTCTCGACGTATCTCTAACGACCAACGCCATGAAGAGCCTCTGGACCCCATCATCAGTAGCTCATTGACGGAATAAGTCGGTAGTTTACCCAATGCCTTAACCAAGTCCATAGAGAGATAGATGGCGTCAGGGTAGAGCACGAGACGGAAATGGCAGAAATGAAAGAGAAACTCAGAGTGGCATGTACGTCATACCAATCATGAAAGCATATATGCTCTAGTTCAACATCCCCATAGATCAGCGGTATGATACGAGCAAATCCCTCCATCTCAAAGGCAGAGGCCGAGAATGCGCACTCCACCCGTCCGACGAGAGATGAATGGAGCATGCAACCATCTGGTGCTCAGGCTCTAGGGCGATTGCTATAGAGACTTATCGCCATAATGGTCTATTCAGAGGGAAGATCTAGAGAGAGAAAATGCTAGAACCGAGGCACAATCATCGCGATATGGTTGTTGAGGATGTTGAGGAGCCCCGAAGGCGGTAGCCAGTTAGGGAGCGATTGGGAGCAAGGTAGCAACCATGAGATGAAGATGATGATCGACCTATCAGTAAAAGAGAAATGTACGAAATCGTGCGAAAAGAGATGCGAGAAGCTAAAGAGGCAAAAGAGGCGAAGGCATGCCCACTAGGGTTAACAACTATATATAATAAATCAAATATAAGCAAATGAACATTTCAAAATCTATAAAAATATATCCTAAAACGGTTGCCTTTGGGACATAACACTAACATTCAATCCCTTTGCTTATTCTTTGTCTCTCTTTTTGCATGATCGCCTCCTTATGAGGTTTTCAACCTATCCTACATTTTTTTTTACATATGGTTGCAAGAGAAATTAAAGATTTTGGAGCCTCCTCCTATCAAGTTCGACGTGCATGGACCCTACCCTCAATCTTTAAAACGAGTCGATGATCAGTCTTTCGACCAGTGGAAAAGCTCTCAGAACAGGCTGATGGATGATCAGATTATGTGGATGTGTCCTTCATGGAGACTAAAGTGTACTAGTCGAGGTGTTAAGTAGAAGTCCTGTGTGTTGGTCCCATGTAATGTAATAGGATTAGTTCCAAAGGGGGGGGTTAGGAACTAATATCACTTTTTCGCTTAATAAGGCTGACTTAATTTAATGTTTGATAATTTAACTCAGCTTTAGGTCAGCAAGGCTGAGTGAAGTGTGAGACAGCTTTAATCAGACACTGACTAGAGTTGTTTCAATTGTGAGTTGGGAGATAACACTTTAGGTCAGCTTCCAACTCAGCACACTGATTACTCAGCGTCGGCTTATACAAATTATATACTGAGTAATTTAAGCAAGCAACACATACATATATATCAAGAGAAAAGGGTTAGAGATTACTCAGCAGTCTTATCCTGGTTCAGCCTCACAGCCTACGTCCAGTCCCCAGAATCCCTCCGGGCTTTTTCAATCCACTACCGAGCTCTTTAAAGGTAGAGCACAAACCGTTTACAAAGCAATTGAGTATGCAAGAGTACCATCCTCTATTCGTCTACTCAATCCTACTGAGCACTATAACCGAACACTCAGATTTTCTCTACCGCTGAGTACTAAAATCGAGTACTCAGCTTCACTCTTCTAACCTTTACGATTGATACAAAATTGTTCTCTCTAAATGAAGAACACTTTAGATGAATACAAATTCACTCTAGACTTTTACACAATGATTGGAATTGGGTGTAAGAACTTGCTTTTTCTAATCAGACAGCTTCTCTTTTGGATCTTTTAACTTAGTGAAGATCTTGCTTGTCTTTTCTCTTTTTGTAATTCGGCAAAGGATCCAAGTGATGAACTTGTCCTTTTATAGCAAAATCTGAAGCTTCAATGATTTGAATTCGGACATATCCGTTGAATTCAAACGGTCTTCTTTCGTCATTGATAGATCAGCATTCAGAATTTGCAGGCCAATCCTGTCGTCTGAATTTAGCATGCGTCGGGTTTGCAGTTTCGTCTTCTTGTGCCAGGTTCGTTTTCTAGCGCCAGTTTTGTCTTCTTGCCAAATGACAGGTGATCCATGCGTCTCGAAAAGGTCTCTTGGTGTAATTCCGAGGCTTCTGAATTGGTGCAGACCTTTGTCAGACTTTGTCTTCTAGTCAACGGATCATTGGTGCTGTCCTGACGAATACTCAGCTTGATTTGATCGGCTTAGCTTTCAATCTATTTCTTTATCTATGCTGAGTTACATTCTACTCAGCTTCTTCGATCGGCTTTGCCTTCAAGCGTTATTCTGAAGAAGACTTTTCTTTTAACGAGGCTGAGTTACATGTTACACAGCTTCTGCTGTGCGTCTTTGCTCATGCTGACTTCGTTCTGTCTTTCTTCTTATTGAGCACTTAGTTTCTGTTCTCATTAGTTAATATACTCAACATTAAACAAACACATTAGTACAATTAAATCAAAGCACTTAAATTTAATTGTCTTAATCATGGGATTAGCTTAAATGATTTTGTCAAATCAAAATCATGTGGAAATGTGTTTCAACAAACTCCCCCATTTTGATGTTGGCAAAAAATTTTAATTAAGGAACTCAGTGTTGAGCATCCCACATGATTGTTTACCTTTCTTATTCTTCTGAAATTACTCCCCCGTGAGGGATGCATCTATTGACTTAATTCAACTCTAAACCTTCTAAGATCTAATCGAGTAAAATTAAGACATGCCTTTACTGACTTAGTTCAATTCTAGACCTTCCAAGATCTAATTCAGATGAGCCTAAGGTCAGTTTTCAGAAGTGGGTCAATGCTTGGAATATTTAGTTATTACTCAGTTATAGGTATCAGAGTTTATGCTGAGTATGTTTTACTTCTATATTTCTTATGTTCACAAGTTTTAATTTGTTGTTCAATGAATAGTTAAGTATGATTATATCAGACAGATCAGCATATGAACACAGCAAGTAAGCATCGCATAAACATAGTCAATTTTGGATAAAGGATGCATATATATTAGATAGTTAGCTCAACAAAATAGAACACGCCAGATACATAGTTACAAGTCATAAGCTCAGACTATTTCTAATATATTTCTTTATGTTGACTTGAACTTGGTTAGATTTGCCCTTGTCTTTGGTTGTTCTTTGTTGCTGACTCTGATTGCTTGGGACAGCAGAAGTTGAACCAGGCTTCTGCTGAGTTTCGGTAGTTGGTTGCTTGGCTGTCTCCCTCGTTTTCTGCTGAGTTCCGGCTTGCTTCGTTTGTTCTTTCTCCCCCGTTTTGCCAGCATCCCGAGATGGAGGAGGAGGATCATAGAAAGTCCCTTGGAGAACAGCACGAGTCAGTATCGATGAATACTGCTGCATTTGACTCGTACTTTCCCATACACCCTTAAAGACCTGCACGCCATCGGCCATACTTGAGGCGGGAATTTTTATGTTGGCACTGAGCATGCTGAGTAAATACTCTAAAGATTTCCCGATCCAAGTTATTGATTCAGTCATCCGTGCATAGGATTGATAGTACATCCTGAGCAGCGCAGTATCATATGACTAACGTTGAACATTTGTGTGCCGGACATGCGCAAGTGTGGACTGAGTGCATTGCAGAATCTCGTTGTTCTTGACTTGGTCAGTGTCCATTTTCTCTTTGCTCAGGTTGAGTAGGCGAATTGCTTCACCAATCTATTCTATGGAGCATTGAGAAGAGGAGGAGATAAGGTCACGAGCTCCGGTCAGCTCAGAGGACAGCTGGGAGAAAAGGTGATTGACCTTAGCAGAGGTTGCAGATGTTGAGTTTACAGCTGATAAGGCATTTAGTTGACCTTGAATGGAGTTCATGTGATTCACCATCATCAGCTGAAGTTCAGCCAGCTTTACTATGGACTCTTGCCTGGGCTGTTGAGATACGAAAGATGTCATGACACTCATCAATTCCTTGAGACCCTTAATTTCGGTCAGAAGTTGAGTGACAGAGGATAATTGGGTTGGCTCAGCAGGAACAGACCCAGCAGCATCGGTATGAGACTGATGAATATCTTAAAGTAGGGCTTGTGCGGAGTCAATGATTTTCCTTCCAGACTCAGACGCATTCAAATAGGCGTAGGATTCATCAGTGTTATGCTCAGGGGCTGGAATGTTGTCAGCACTGGATGGAGGAGATGTTTGGTGCTGCCCAGAAGTGGAGGTGCCGGCTTGGTCAGCAGTTGCACTTGTATTTAGGTCAGCAGCAGGTGCTGACTGGTTTTCTTTCTACTTGGTAGGAGTAGGAAGAGGTTGATCAGTAGAGTTATTAACCTGCTCAGTGTTAGTCTGAGGCTGAGTAGATTTTGGTGGTTGAGGCAACTCATAGCTGGCTTGAGCATGAGGAGTTTCCTTTGCTAACTCGTTGGGTTGAGCAGCATGGACTTCGAGCACTTGCTCAGTGGAAGGATGAGCAGAAGTGTTGGTAGAGATGGGACCCTTAGAAGTTTTCGGGTCGGCTTGTTCCTCAGCTCGAGAAATAGAGGCTTGCTTTTCCTGCACTTGGTCGGGAGAGGGTTCAACTATGTCTGTGAAGAACTGGAATTGAAGCCCAGTGAGATCAGTGATTGGGTCCCTTAGCGGAGATTCATCCAACAAGTCTATGACTTTGGGTTTCAGAGCTTTTCATTTGAACCGCTTTTATGTGCTGTCCTTATTGGTTTGAGGTGAAGGATTAGCAGTAATAATGTCAAAGGACTCAGAGGAAGAGTTAAGTCCAAGGTCAGTATCAAGGCCTTCCACAACCTTGTCCTTTACTGGTGACTCAGCTTGGTTCTCAGCAGGTTGCTCAGCAGCACCTGTGTTACTTTGCTCAGCAGAAGCCATCTTGTCAGCTTGAGGCTGACCCTCAGTATCACCCTGTTCTTCCTCCTGATCACAATGAGTCTTCTCCAGATCAATTTCTTGACTTCGCACGAAGTGTGATTCCTTGGTAATCACAAAGTCAATTGGGTTAGCATCGATCGGCTTCAACCCATAGGTTTTCTTCCTCTTCAAAGGCTGATCAGGTGTTTCCTCACTTTCTTCCTCAAGCTCAACTTGCCTTTTCTGTTTCTCAGCTGACTTAGGTTCCCCTTGAGCTTGCTCAGCAAGAGCAGCTTTCTTTGCACTAGATATTATCCGAAGCTTCTTCGGAGCTGTGTTAATGTCCTTGGTTGAGGATTGGTCAGCTTTCCTCTTTTTGTCCTGTCTAGTGCGCTCAGCGGGTGCTTCTTCAACCCTAACTTTCTTTCCTTTCTTGGTCAGCTCATCATGTGCTTCTTCAACCATATTATCCCCTTCAACCATATTATCCCCTTCCATATCTCCCTCAGCGGGTTCAATAGCCCCTTTTCCTTTCTTGGGTTTGATGGGTTAACTGTGAGCTAAGCCGAACAGTACTGCTGAGGTGATCTCAGTGCCCTCGATCTCAATCTCCTCTACTAAGCTGACCTGGTGATCCTGAAGTATTCTGGTGATAAGAGAACCCATCCTGAGGATCCCGGTGCTTTTTTGAAATGCCCCGATGAGAAATACAGGCATGTTGAGTGGCTTGTAGTTCAGCATGTGCCAGATAAAACACTGCTCAAAGTTCGACATTGAGGAGGAGGAGTTGACCTTGGGGAACAGGAAGTTGGTCAAGATATAGTGGGCTTGCTTTTGAGGCTGACCCATGCAAGTACTGGCGATCTCTCCTTTGTGGTTCTTTGGTTTACAGAACTCAACAGGGTAATCAATGCGCAGGTAGTCGTTCGTGCACCTGAGTTCAGATCCTTTTTCCTTCAGCTTCAGCAGTTTAGCGAGATAGGGCGGATTGATGATGATATCCTTGTTTTTGACCTTGGTGATCATGTAATCCTTGTCATCATCGGCTACTCTGAGATTAGTGTAGAACTCCCTTACTAACTATGGATAAGTGGTTCCGGGAAGAGAAAAGAGCTCGGTCCAGCCATTCTTTGAGATCCATTTGCAAAAGGGCTTCTTAGCTGCTACGAATCCTTTGGAGAACCAGCGAGAACGGAAAATCTTGAGGTTTTTTACATTTTTTAATACTGGGGAGAAGGTCCTTTCCTTGGATTTCTTGCTCGTTTTCTCCTTCTTCTTTTTCGATGGAGTTGCTTGGTCAGCTTGAGGGTTTTTATGAGCCATGCTGACCTTGGGAACAGATTGGGCATGCTGACCATGGGCTTGTTCTTAAGACTCTATGGAAGTCTCTTGATATTCCTGCTCAGCAGGAGACGGAGGGTTCAGATCGGAGCGATTGTCGTCGTATTCTTGGCCGGAATTGTTCTGGGAATCATTTGACATGATGTTCTTGAGAACTTGAGAAATGCAGAAGATTTGGGAATTTAGAGAGAGAGAGATCGAATGCCAAAGATTTCAAGTGTAAAGAGAAGTTAGTGGGAAATCATCCACTATTTATAGTCATTCCACGTTAATCTGATAGGTCGGAATAGCAGTTTTTCCTCGAGTTGATCAATCGACCGTTATCTCTGGCATTAATGACACATTCAGCGCATAGTTTTCTAATTATTACGCTTACGTCATCCTAGGTGGCTACTTAAATGCGCGTGCTAGCATTAATTGTGCAAGTGGCTTTACTCAGTATCTAGAATACTAAACGTTTTAAAGTTCTGAGTGCTCAATTTTGCGTAGAAGGGATTTTAGCATTCTTAGTAACTCAGCACATAGTAACCACTCAATATGTATGTCTACTCAGCATAAGGTGATTTTATACCATTCATATTAGCTCAGCATACGATAGTTACTCATTAAGCAATAATCACTCGGCATATTATAATCACTCAACATTCATTTAGTGCAGACAACTTATTGAAGAGGATTAGACATACCGATAACTTCCCTTAGTATGTTAAACTGCTCACAAGCCAAGGGCTTCGTAAAGATATCCGTAAGCTGTTCATCTGTTGGAACATAGGTCAGCTTGATCTCACCCTTGAGTACATGATCTCTGATGAAGTGATGCCTAATGCTGACATGCTTCATCCTGTTGTGTTGGATTGGATTTTTGGATAAGTCAATGGCACTCTTGTTGTCGCATTTGACTTCGATTGTTTTTGTTTGTACTCAATAATCCTCCAGTTGTTGCTTAATCCATAGGACTTGTACCACACAGCTTCCAGCAGCAATGTACTCAGCTTCCGTGGTTGACAGGGCAACTGACGACTGCTTCTTACTGAACCAAGACACTAGACAGCTTCCAAGGAAGTGACACCCTCCTGAAGTGCTTTTATGCTCCAGCTTGTCTCGTCCATAGTCAGCATCAGTGTATCCAATGAGTGTGAAGTCATTTGTGTTTGGATACCATAAACCTGCATTTACTGAGCTCTGCAAATATCTAAAAATTCTTTTCACAGCTATATAGTGAGATTCCCTGGGGTCAGCTTGATATCTTGCACAGTAACATACTGAGTACTGAATGTCTGGCCTACTAGCAGTTAGATAAAGTAAAGAGCCAATCATACCTCGATATACTTATTGTCTACTGACTTACCTTTCTCATCAGCACAAAGCACAGTGTCAGTACCCATTGGGGTAGATATGGGCTTACATTCTTCCATATCAAATTTCTTCAATATTTCTTTGGCATACTTGGTCTGACTAATGAAGATGCCATTCTTACCTTGTTTGATTTGAAGTCCAAAGAAGAAGTTGAGTTCTCCCATCATTGACATCTCAAACTCATTTTGCATCTGTTTGCTAAACTCCTTGCACATAGATTCGTTAGTAGCACCAAAGATAATATCATCTACGTATATTTGTGCCAACATGGTATCTTTACCCTTTTTCTTAATGAATAAGGTTGTGTCAGCTTAACCTCTGACATAGTTCCTGGTCAGCAGGAAACTAGTCAACTTTTCGTACCAAGCACGCGGTGCTTGTTTCAGGCTGTACAGGGCCTTTTTGAGTTTATAAACATGGTTTGGAAATTTTGGATCTTCAAACCCTGGAGGCTGACTAACATAAACCTCTTCGTTTATAACTCCATTAAGAAATGCACTTTTAACATCCATTTGGAACAACTTAAAGTTCATAAAGCTAGCATATGCACATAATATTCTTATTGCCTCTAATCTAGCTACGGGTGCAAAGGTCTCACCATAGTCAATACCTTCCTGCTGACTATAACCTTGAGCTACAAGTCTGGCTTTATTCCTGACTACGTTTCCCTGTTCATCTAGCTTATTTCGAAATACCCACTTTGGTCCTATGGTCTTTTGATTCCTAGGTTTTGACACTAAATCCCATACCTCATTTCTCTTGAATTGATCAATCTCTTCCTGCATCATATTGATCCAGAATTCATCATGTTCAGCTTCGGTGAAGTTCTTTGGTTCATGGACTGAGACGAACGCAACATTACTGAGATATCTCCTGAGTTGATTTCTGGTCATCAGGGTGTTCTCAGCAGCATCAAGAATAGACTTTTCTAAGTGTCCTCTTGGAATCTTGATCTCTTTAGGCAGTGTTGAGTTTTTAGGAGTAGGTGTTTCAACAATCTCTGCGGTTTTAGATTGGTCAGCAAAGGTAATTTCAGGTTCGTTTTTACCTTTGGTCAGCCCTTGTGGTAATGACTCAGCGGCTCCATTTTGGTCAGCGGAAGATGAGCATGGGTCATCTTCGGTAGGCTGACTTGTCTTCCCTGCAGGGTCAGTTTCATCGAACTCAATATGTACAGATTCTTCTACGACATGAGTTCGTTTATTAAACACCATATATGTTGTGCTGTTTGTTGAGTACCCTAAGAAGATAGCTTCGTCAGCTTTGGAATCAAATTTAGCAAGGTTGTCTTTCGTATTAAGAATAAAAAATTTACAA
This sequence comes from Euphorbia lathyris, assembly GCF_963576675.1. NCBI lineage: Eukaryota > Viridiplantae > Streptophyta > Magnoliopsida > Malpighiales > Euphorbiaceae > Euphorbia > Euphorbia lathyris. Next base: position 24,418,034 of record NC_088915.1, read on the forward strand.
CCAAAGTCACGAAAATATCCAATGTTGGGTTTTCGTCCTTTCCAAAGTTCATAGGGGGTTTTCTTAAGTATAGGTCTAACTAAAGCCCTATTGAGTATATAGCAAGCTGTGTTGACAGCTTCACCCTAGAAATACTTTGGAAGCCTATTCTCACTCAGCATTGTCCTAGCTATTTCGACTAAGGTTCTGTTCTTCCTCTCAACTACCCCATTTTGTTGAGGAGTTCTAGGAGCAGAAAAATTATGGTCAATGCCGCTGACTTCACAGAATTCATCGAACTGTTGGTTTTTTAATTCTCCGCCATTATCACTTCGGATGTGAGCTAATTTTAGGTCTTTGTCATTTTCAAGTTTTCTAATCAGTGTTGAAAACATCTCAAAGGCTTCATCCTTTTTACTCAGCAAGATGACCTAAGTATACCGAGAGAAATCATCTACAATGACTAAGGAAAATCTCTTACCACCCAAGCTTAGCGGCTGGACTGGTCCGAAAAGATCCAAGTGTAGTAATTCCAATGGATGCTTGGTTGAGACTACATTTTTACTTTGAAAAGACTTTTTGGTTTGTTTACCTTGCTGACAAGCATTGCATAATTGGTCCTTCTCAAATCTAAGTTTGGGCAAACCCTCAACTAATTGCTTTCTTGCTAATTTGGCAAGGAGGTCCATGCTTACATGACCAAGTCTCCTATGCCATAGCCAGGAATTATCTTCCTTTGACACTAAGCATATATTTTTCGAAAACTTCTTTTCTAAACTCAGCATGAAGACATTGTCAACACGAGGGGCAGTTAAAATCAAATCATTTGTTTTTCCCTCGAGTATCCGACACTCAGTGGCATCAAATACAACCTTTCTACTGCTGTCACACAGTTGAGCAACGCTCAATAGGTTATATTTGAGACCTCTGACTAGGGAGACTGACTCAATAGTAGGATTTCCTCCGATAGTACCTGATCCTACTATCTTACCCTTTTTGTTGTCTCCAAAACTTACATTTCCACCTCGTTTATGCACAAGTGTGATGAACTGGGTTTCATCACCAGTCATGTGCCTCGAGCATGCGCTGTCAATGTACCATAGCTTTGACTTCTCCGCGCACCTCAGGCTCACCTGCAATTTAAACTAGTCATCTTTAGGTACCCAATTCTTTTTGGGTCCTCGTTGGTTAGCGTGAACAGGTGAAGCATCATATTTTATTTTGTGACGGCATACATTTATGGTGTGTCCATCTTTACCACAATAGTCACAAAAAATTACCCTTTGAGGGTATTTCCACTTTTGGTCAGCACGATGGTGCTGAGCATACCAACACACATTTATGGTGTGTACTCTCTTTCCACAACAGTCACACTGACTGTTCTGTTGAGTGTACCATCTATGCTGACCAGTACCTTGATACTCAACATTTGGATAGAACCTTTTCTTAGCCGATGTACTCAGCTAGTTCTGTATAGATGTGATGTCCTTTCTCAGCTTCTTAGAGTCTGATAGGACTTCAGAGACAAACCCATGCATGATTTTCAAGTTTTCATCTTGCCTGGTATTGTCCTGGAGCAGATGTCGGAGGTCACTGAGTTTGACCTCTTCAATCTCATCACATCGCCTGCTGAGTGCTCGTATTTTCTTATTACACTTTTTGGTCAGTGTATAGAGATCACTCAGGGCATTAACCATTTCATTTCTGAGCAAAAGAAGAGATGTTACCTCATTGGAGTGTTCCTCTTGGTCAAATCCATCTGAGAGGTCATCTTGCTCAAATCGGCAGTGGTCAGCAGATTCGTCAGCCATGAAACATATGTTTGCTGACTCAGTGGCATCAGCTTCTGATGAGGTTGACTCATCACTACTCCATGTTGCCACCATTGATTTTCTGCTACCTTTCTTTTCTTTCTTCAGAGTGGGACAACTTGATTTAATGTGCCCAGTTTGATGGCATTCAAAGCAAGTGACAGGCTTCGAGCTGTCCTTTTTGTATCTGCTGTCACTGGACTCAGCTTTGTATTTATTGCTTCTTTTGAATGGCCTTTTGCTATTTTTGTCATTCTTTCTGAACAGCTTCTTCATCTTTCTGGTGAACATGGCCATGTCCTTATCATCTGATGAGTCAGCTTCCGTTGAGTCAGCTTTCATGACAAGATATTTTTGCTTCTTATCCTCAGACTTTTCTTTAGCCTCAAAATTCTTCATGGTATGATACGAGCAAATCCCTCTATCTCAAAGGCAGAGGCCGAGAATGCGCACTCCACCCGTCCGGCGAGAGATGAATGCAGCATGCAACCATCTGGTGCTCAGGCTCTAGGGCGATTACTATAGAGACTTATCGCCATAATGGTCTATTCAGAGGGAAGATCTAGAGAGAGAAAAGGCTAGAACCGAGGCACAATCATCGCGATATGGTTGTTGAGGATGTTGAGGAGCCCCGAAGGCGGCAGCCAGTTAGGGAGCGATTGGGAGCAAGGTAGCAACCATGAGATGAAGATGATGATCGACCTATCAGTAAAAGAGAAATGTATGAAATCGTGTGAAAAGAGATGCGAGAAGCTAAAGAAGCAAAAGAGGTGAAGGCATGCCCACTAGGGTTAATAACTATATATAATAAATCAAATATAAGCAAATGAACATTTCAAAAACTATAAAAATATATCCTAAAACGGTTGCCTTTGGGACATAACACTAACATTCAATCCCTCTGCTCATTCTTTGTCTCTCTTTTTGCATGATCGCCTCCTTATGAGGTTTTCAACCTATCCTACATTTTTTTACATATGGTTGTAAGAGAAATTAAAGATTTTGGAGCCTCCTCCTATCAAGTTCGACGTGCATGGACCCTACCCTCAATCTTTAAAGAGAGTCGATGATCAGTCTTTCGACCAGTGGAGAAGCTCTCAGAACAGGCTGACGGATGATCAGATTATGTGGATGTGTCCTTCATGGAGACTAAAGTGTACTAGTCGAGGTGTTAAGCAGAAGTCCTGTGTGTTGGTCCCGTGTAATGTAATAGGATTAGTTCCAAATGGGGGGTTAGGAACTAATATCACTTTTTCGCTTAATAAAGTTGACTTAATTTAATGTTTGATAATTTAACTCAGCTTTAGGTCAGCAAGGCTGAGTGAAGTGTGAGACAGCTTTAATCAGACACTGACTAGAGCTATTTCAATTGTGAGTTGGGAGATAACACTTTAGGTCAGCTTCCAACTCAGCACTCTGATTACTCAGCGTCGGCTTATACAAATTATATACTGAGTAATTTAAGTAAGCAACACATACATATATATCAAGAGAAAAGGGTTAGAGATTACTCAGCAGTCTTATCCTGGTTCGGCCTCACCGCCTATGTCCAGTCCCCATAATCCCTCCGGGCTTTTTCAATCCACTACTGAGCTTTTTAAAGGTAGAGCACAAGCCGTTTACAAAGCAATTGAGTATGCAAGAGTACCGTCCTCTATTCGTCTACTCAATCCTACTGAGCGCTATAACCGAACACTCAGATTTTCTCTACCGCTGAGTACTAAAACCGAGTACTCAGCTTCACTCTTCTAACCTTTACGATTGATACAAAATTGTTCTCTCTAAATGAAGAACACTTTAGATGAATACAAATTCACTCTAGACTTTTACACAATGATTGGAATTGGGTGTAAGAACTTGCTTTTTCTAATCAGACAGCTTCTCTTTTGGATCTTTTAACTTAGTGGAGATCTTACTTGTCTTTTCTCTTTTTGTAATTCGGCAAAGGATCCAAGTGATGAACTTGTCCTTTTATAGCAAAATCTGAAGCTTCAATGATTTGAATTCGGACATATCCATTGAATTCAAACGGTCTTCTTTTGTCATTGATAGGTCAGCATTCAGAATTTGCAGGCCAATCCTGTCGTCTGAATTTAGCAGGCGTCGGGCTTGCCAGTTTCATCTTCTTGTGCCAGGTTCGTCTTCTAGCGCCAGTTTTGTCTTCTTGCCAAATGACAGGCGATCCATGCGTCTCGAAAAGGTCTCTTGGTGTAATTCTGAGGCTTCTGAATTGGTGCAGACCTTTGTCGGACTTTGTCTTCTAGTCAACGGATCATTGGTGTTGTCCTGACGAATACTCAGCTTGATTTGATCGGCTTAGCTTTCAATCTATCTCTTTATCTATGTTGAGTTACATTCTACTCAGCTTCTTCGGTCGGCTTTGCCTTCAAGCGTTATTCTGAAGAAGACTTTTCTTTTAACGAGGCTGAGTTACATGTTACTCAGCTTCTGTTGTGCGTCTTTGCTCATGCTGACTTCGTTCTGTCTTTCTTCTTATTGAGCACTTAGTTTCTGTTCTCATTAGTTAATATACTCAACATTAAACAAACACATTAGTACAATTAAATCAAAGCACTTAAATTTAATTGTCTTAATCATGGGATTAGCTTAAATGATTTTGTCAAATCAAAATCATGTGGAAAGGTGTTTCAACACTGTGGTGGATCAGGCTTTAGTTTGCTAATTGTTACTAACCTCTTAGAGTTGCTCGCCAATTATATATATAGTAGAGGTGGGTGGATGTTCCTGAAAAGTTTGAGGCGAGGCCTTTATCCGAGTGTACTTCCTATATTATGGAACACCATTGGGGGGAGTGAACCCCTGTTACACAGTATGTTGATTACCCTATGTATGCTGATGAGGAGCGAAGAGCTTGGACTACAACCCCTTATATTCCTCAGTTTGGACTAGAGTTCACTACTTTCGATGCTTCAACTGGAGTCGGCTCTTGAGATGACATCAGAGGAGAAGAAATACCAAGCTTTATGGAACAAGAGGAAGAGGGGGGAGTAGCCTCTTCTATCTGGATCTATTTGTTTGATTTTTTTTTCTTTTTTATTTGAAAAGTGATCATAGTAGAAATTTTTATTGAATAAAAGACTAGCAATTTCACTTGAAACGTGGTATGAGAGCTTACCCTTTCTTTCTATTAAAGTCGTGAGCTTCTATTCGTAAGCTAACAACCGACTAAGAGGACTTAAGGGCATGCAAATCAGGAAGGATTCAAATATTCTTTACATTCCATCGTATATACAACTTCTATTTATTCAACTCAACCAGAACACTTGGCAAATATACATTGCATTGTTTATTACTCAGATTCATGATTGATGTTACCGAAATGTGCCCTTTCAGGTTTTCACATTTCAGGTATTTTATTTCCTCACTTTTGTTCCCAAAAAATTTAAATGAGCACCATTTGCGGGTTTTCACTCGTTGGGAAGTCCATTATTAATGCATAGACTGCCTTTTTGCGCATTTTCAACCTATCAGGATTTCTTTATTTTCCTTTTTCTTTTGTTCATGAGAAGAATTTTTTGAGCTTGTCCAGATTCATTGGCTCTGAAAACTCGTCTCCATCCATGATTGTCAGTTTAAATACTCCTCTACTCTGGATTTGCTTTACAAAGAAGGGACCTTCCCAATTTGGTCTGATTTTTCCCCTCAGGTATGTATGTGTCTGTCTGATTCGTTTCAACACCGAGTTCTAAACTCTAATAGGGCTTTCCTTCAGTTTCTTATTGAATGCTCTTGCCATTCTCTCATGGTATAACCAGATGTGGTAAAGTGCCTTCATCCTGTTTTCGTCGATCAAAGCTAACTAATCATATTTGTTCGAACACATTGTGCTTATGGTGAATCGGTGATTCTCCTTCCAAGACTATCCTCGGAGACTTCTTCTATACTTCAACCAGTAAAACTTCTTGTGCTCCATAGACTAAGGAAAAGGCGAGCTGTCCATTAGAAGTTCACGTCGTTGTTTTGTACCCCTACAAAGCAAAATGTGATCGTTCATACTAATCTTTGTAAGACTTGGCCATTTTGGTGATAACAACATGCATATCACTCTCCATTGAACTATGATACAATGATAAGGATATTTATTAGGATTGGGATGTTCTTAAAAGTATATATATATTATGAACCTAATTGATAGTGAAAAATATGTTGCTAAAATGTAGCTTAATAAAACTAATAAAAGAACAAGTAAACAAAAATAGGACCAGGCACAATGTGGAAGTCTAAACTAAAGTTAATGTACGACATTTGGAATTTGGGTTTCTTTTGGCCGCCTATAATTGAAAATAGCTTTGTACAATACAATACAATACATAGTTGAATTAATTTAAAGTTGATTAATTTATGTGCACTATATATTATATACTACTAGTTCAAGGTGTTCGCTATGGTTACTTTGTTTTTTACAAAGTACCGTTATTTGGTGTGGTTTTCACCATTGGATGATAGAGCATAAAATTAATCCAATGGTGAAAACCACACCAAGTAACGGTACTTTGTAAAAAACAAAGTAACCATAGCGGGCGCCCTAGTTCAAATGCTAATGAATTAATTGTTGTGCATTTCACACATCATTATTAATCATCTTCTTTATACATTGCATACACACTTCATCACTTAAAATATTTTTTATTATATAATTACCTGTTAAGTTTTTCATTCATATGAGCATTTTCAAAATAATAATGTTTAACCTATGATACTATATAATATGTGAAAACCAAACAAGTATATTAACAAAAATCTGGATACAAAGCTAGCTTCACAAAGGATAATTTAACCCTAACATTTCTAGTGAAGTGTATTTAGCCACAATGTATGAAATGGTGCAAATTTAACTCTAACGTTTCCAAGCAAGATCAATTTTAGCCTTGCACTATCGAAGATTTGAAAAAACTGATTTGACTGTTATTTAACTCTCATATCGGACCTTCCAAAGAAGAGGTCGAACAAACCAATCCATAGGTCCTGATAGAGAATAGGCTGCTCAGGCTAAGAGATGAGCAACCTTATTCACAGAACGACTGACAAAACTGACCGTAAGGACAAATATAAGTCTAAGGAAAAAGAATCAATGGCAGAACTCATCTGAAGGGAAATGGGAAACGTGCTCGGAAGCTCAAGTCCGGATGCCCGAATATTAGAGGTCAGAAATACAGACTCCCCTCTTTGTGCGTGCATCCTAAGGGAGTCGATGCCTCGAAGGATGAAATACCCTTATTAAGATCAATATAGTAGGATGTGAGATCCCATGACCCATGTTTGAGAACTTCAAAAGATCACTAGCAACTAATGTTATTATTTGCCGCCTTTTTCCAACCACTCTGAAGGATGTTGCATCTTACTAGTACGAAAAACTGCCTCCCGAATCCATTACATACTTTAACCAGATAACTGATGCATTCACTTGGCACTTTATCACCTTCATTCCCTGAAAGCAAACATATCCAAGAACTTAACTACCTAGTTTAGGAGCCACGAGAATCTCTTTAGGAATGGGTGCAGATATTTCAAAAAAAATCCATCTATATCCTCCACTTTAATGTAGATGTTACTATATATGCTATGACAACCAACTGTCAGAGTGGAGCATTGTCCCAATGGTTAACCATATGACAACCCAAGACATTTTGAGACTTGATGCAACAGGCTAAGGATTTCATCAAGTGGGACAGCCACAGGCTCAACCCCTTACTAAAAATCACAAGCGCCATAAATCGCCTGGCTCTAGAAAATAGTTCTAAGCAGCCCCACATGGGAGATAGAGAAAGGGACCACAAGAGACAGAAGAAACAACCTGAGTGAAACTTGAAAAAATTGACTACCCAAACCTGAAAAAATAGGGGCGCTTGAGCAATGGGGCCTATTGTGACTTTCACAACAGCGAGGGTCATGATACCAAAGATTTTAGACAACTGGAAATCAAACTTGATAAGATGGCGGAAAGAGGATACTTAACCATTTCTTCTAGAAGTTAACAAAGTCACATGTAGCCAAAAGGAAGAAGTCGATGACTAAATCTATGAACCTCTAGACGGTAAAGTTCTCATACTGAATTCTCTCTCGGGGCACTGAAGCCAGACGACCCAACTCACAAGCCAAGTTGGGATTCTGGAGGGTGACCTTTTGTCCATACGAGTGCTCCTAGAGCTGAGGAGATATCGGAAGAGTTTTTTTTAGTAAAGAGGAGGAACAAGATTAAGAAAATATCAAAGTGTCAAACTTACTTTGGAGGTATGATACTCTTTAAAAAGAGAGAGTTCATCAGTGGTCAGCCTTTGAGCAACGGTAGAACTTCCTACCGGAGCTTTAGCCTTCTGTATATCACTCGCCCTAACCTTCTTCGCCTAGACTTGGTTTTCCTTCAGATATTCCACTTTAGTAGCCTTCCTTTAACCTTCGACCTTAGAATCACCAGATTAGGAAGAGTCATTGACAATTCAACCGGCTTATGTCCACGCTTACATTTGGTACTTTTGGAAGACTCCATAAAAGGTACTTAAACAACGGGTTGGATTTGAAAAGGAGATTGCTTCGAGGGCGAATAAGTAGATACAAATAACACATCTCCCTTAATCAAATCCAAGACTGGAGCTCCAAACGATACCATGGGTTGAAGGGCTATGACAACTGTCTCAGTTGAAGTCACAATTGGATATTGGGAAGCCCTAACCTCTATTAGAGGACGATCCTCAGCGACTTGAGCCATCGAAACTATAAGGGTACCATCTTGGATCCAAACCTCAATGGCTGGAACCGCTTAAGGCAGGATCGCAAGCACCTTAGAGGGAGCCATTGATGTTCCTAACTTAGGTAGAGATAGGGACCTCCCAAGATTCGGTACTCCAGGATTGGTAAAAGGATTGGTTGATACTCCGACATCCGAAGTCTCGACTACGTCCAAAGTTTTAGGAGCAGCAATGTTTAATCTAGAGGCCAAGATAGCCTGTCTTTTACTCTCTATCATATGAACATGAGCACTCATGTTAGAATCTGTTCCTGCATCCAAAAAGATCAAAAGAAAGCAAGTAAAAAAAATAGAGAAATCACCTTAAACGATTTCTTCGTAGCCCTCTTCACCGTCCAGATGTTCCAATCTTCATCCTACATGGTGAAAAAGACGACCAAAATGAATCATCTCCAGCATGTCGGTCTAGTGCCAAAAACCGAGGAAGGCTATTATCTCCCTCACGAACCTCTCTTCTTCCTCCGTTAAAGCTCGTGGCAATGCCCATGTCTTTTTTTATTAGCAAGGTCAGGTTCCAATTTGTCTTAAAATGGAAGCCTTCAAGATAGGAGCTATAAGGGAACCACATATTTGATCCTAGCCAAAACCATTTATCCTAAATCTTTTGATGTTATCTACCTTTCTCGACAAAAAGGGTGGCCGTCAAAGCCCGAAAAACTGACTCTTTAGATTCCATTAACAAAAGTCTTCCCCTTTTCTCCTTAAAGGCCTCCAAAATTGGCGAACAAGTGCCCTATTCAAGATCATAGCTTGTTTAGCGCTAGCAGGTTCAACCAGGTATCTAGTGACAGCTGGCATGGACATAAATTAAACTCTTTCAAAACGACTATAATAGGAACCGAAAGAGGAAATCTCATCCCATAGGTAAAAAATTGGATGTAAACTCCTATGAAATCTTCACCATTAGGGATGTCAATTGGTTGGGGATTCCCCATCCCCGTTGGAGACCCGACCCGTTGGGGACGGGGAATCCCCGTTTGAGATCCCCATGGGGCGAGGATGGCTTGTATTTCTCCCTCGACAGTCGGGGATGGGGCGGGTATGGTTATACGTGTTCCATCCCCGTCCCCGTCCCCGAATCTCCCCAACGAGGATCCCCGATGGATCTCCGACTAAATACCCGAATCAATAAAAAAATAAATTAAAAAATATAAAACTAACCTATTAAAAATAAATAAAGAAATAACATTTGAGTAGAGAAGGACCTGGAAACAAATTAATTGTTTGTTTTATATTTTATAATGAACAAATTAAGTAGGTCTTCTCCTATCCCTAAAAAAACGAGTCTCTTTTCTTTCCTTCTCTATTCATCCGTCGCTCTACTCTTCTCTCTTCTCACTGTCTTTCCCTAAAACTAGTACGTTTGAGTCTCATCTGTTCCGTCGTCGCTCACTGTTCCGCCGTCGCTCAAGGTTGGGACACGTGAAAACAGTGTTAAGACAGAATTAGATAGTTATTTGGAAGAAAATTTATTGCCTAGGACTACAAGTTTCGATATATTGTCATGGTGGGGCCAAGCCCTTAAGTATCCTACATTACAATTGATTGCTAGAGATATATTGGCTATTCCTATATCCACTGTGGCTTCAGAGTCTGCTTTTAGTACAAGTGGAAGAGTTATAAGTGATCATCGTAGTTCACTTCGTTCAAATACAATAGAGGCATTGATGTGCACTTAAAATTGGCTATGGAGCGAATACCAAGGTACTTACAATATTTATTTATGATTCATATTAATTATAATAGTTTGATGACAAGTTTATTCTGAATATAATATTTCTTTTTTAGATACCCGTATGAGTGCCGAAATTCTTGCTCAATATTGTGATCTTCTTAATGATGAAGATGGAGATGAAATGGTAATTTATTTAATTTGGTAGACTTCCTATTTTAAGTATCACATTGTGTTTCGGTATTTGTATTGATTTGTAAATTGTATTGTAGGTAATACAATGAAGAGGAATCAGTTGATGGGTGCCGAAGGAATGGATGTCAATGGCGACTTTTTGTTTCTAATTATTTGTATCGGACTATATTTGTCTATGTTGCTAGTAGTTTATAATTTATTTTGATTTACTTTGGACTTGTAAAGATCTTTATAATTTATTTTGCTTTACTTTGGACTTGAATACATTTTCCAGATCCTTCCTCTACTTATATGCTACAAAGTTATATTTTATATGAAAAAAGTAGGAAAATTATGAACTTAAACGGGGATGGGGATTCCCCGCGGGGCGGAGATGGTAGCAAATTTATCCCCATATGTTAATCGGGGACGGGGATGGGGAACCCCCGATTGACCAATGGTCGGGGATGGTTATGGCAATCCCTGCCCCGCCCCGCCCCGTTTACAGCCCTATTCACCATCCTTGTTAAGTTCATTATCAACATGTTTCCAGGGGCGTAGATAGGGGGGGGGCCTCCGGCCGCCGGAACCACCTTGACCTCGGGTAGTTTCGGCCCCCCTATCTCAAAACTTTTTTATCGGGGTGTTGCATTAGCCCCCCAAGATGGCCCATTAAGTGTTAGACTCGTCTAAAATTGAAAATTTTAATATTTTGGGCCTATTAGCTACTCCCTAAATCCAAATTTCTAATTTTTTTTGGGCCTGTTAGGTCTCTTTAAATCCAAATTTTTAATTTTTTTTTGTCTGTTAGGCCTCCCTAAATCCAAAATTCTAAAATTTTTTGGCCTGTTAGACCCTCTTTAAATCCAAATTATTAATTTTTTTTGGCCTGATAGGCCCTCTCAAATCAAAATATTTAATTTTTTTTTACCTGTTCGGCCCTCCCTAAATCTAAATTTTCTTTACATGTTAGGACTCTTAAATGGAATCTAGCTTAATTTTGAAAAATTGTACATTAATACTTAAAAATTGGTTCTTGACCATTCAAATTATAACATGCATATATACAAAAAAAAAAAAATTGAGCAAGTTCGGTTTAGCAATTTTTTTTTTTTTTTTGCGAACGCACATGTAAAATCGGCCCCCCAACCGAGTAATCCTGTATTCGCCATTGCACGTTTCCCAGGGCCAGGCAAGTACATGTCCATGTTATCAAGGCAGGGAAATTCAATCGACAAATACACCAGTTGAGAGACAGTCAAAATAGATATTTGATCCTAGGCTAGGATTCTACTTCTTCTCAACAACCACTTTCTTGCTCTTGTTGATTTTTCTATGGAGGCATGATTTCAGTGTCACTAGAGGAGGTTAGATTAAGGTTTACAAATATTTGCGATTTTGAGAATTTTTCCGCTTCAAACTTCCATACAACAAAAAAAAGGTTGGAAAAGAGAAACCCATCGAATGTGATTTGATTTTATAAGAATTTTTTTAGTAAATGGGGAGTCTCCATCAATGCGAGACAGCTAGCGTTGATGCCCCTTAGAAATGGCAAACCTTAGACCTACTTTCATCTTGGGTAGGACGTTTCAAACACGTGTTGTTCATCCCATAGAAGTAAGTAGATTGCAGAACCACTACACGTCTACTAGGAATGATGTCACTCTTAGGCCACACGATGTGACGTCTCACCTACCCTGAAGTTGAAAGATCTTATGCGACACAAGTAACGGAAAAATCAACACGAATGTAACGTTCGGACAAAGAGGTATCTACGGAATGTCGAACCATTCCTTATAGACCAAAGTAGGACCCAAAGAATGTTTGAACAAAACCCTAAAAAGATTCAGAAATCAAAGGGGGTGGGACATCTTATATCATCCGAAAGATATCAAGATTCATGTGTCCCCCACCTAAACCTACATGGATATTTGTAGTAAGGAGGACCGTCATATTAGACTAAAAAGGAATGGACATCCTTCGAGACACGTGGACCAATAAAATGCTTTTTGAACCTCCTTCAAATCATTATGCTTCAATCAAGTCTAGAATTAAGAAATCTCAATTCAGGTAGATAAATATCCTCCGTGGAATCTAAGAAAAAGGTCAAATACTGATTGACGGTTTTACCTTTGAATTCACAAATCAATATACATACAAATATAAATCTATTACAATTTATGCTCTTGTAATTTAGATATGAAAGTAAGCCGTGTCTCTTAAAATAATAAAAATAAAAAAGATATATGAAATGTCAAGTGGCAAAGGAATCTCCTATAAGAAGTCAACAAATAGGCATAATAAGATGAGATGTAGAAAAGGCAGATCAGAAAATAAGAAAAGTAAAATCTTTGCTTTAAAAGGAAAGAGAAATATTTCATTTTCCTTCCGTATATGATATGATGAGAAAAGGAATGGGGAAAATGGTGTGGTTTTGCATAGTGATGATCATGATGATGGGTTTAATAAGTGGATCAGAAGAGATTGGGATTTATGAGCTGAAGAAAGGAAATATGAGTTTAAAAGTCACAAATTATGGTGCCCGTCTCATCTCTCTCTTCCTCCCTGATAAATACGGTATCTTCTTCTTCTTCATCTTCATCTTTTATATATATATATATATATATGATCTAATTTTGTAATCATACAGGGAAGCTGGATGATGTTGTGCTTGGTTATGATACCATTAAGGAGTACTTGGTGAGTTATCATTTTCTTATTCAAATACCAGTTAGATTGATGAAACATCAATTTAGCCTAACAAAATTCATAACATTTCTCTCTAATTTATCAAAATTGATGCTCAAGATTTCACCAAACAATAAGATCAAGAGGTAAACTAGTGCTTTAGATCTTTTTTTTTCTCTTAGTTTTATGTTATTTTTACATTCATCTCCTTATGAGAAAACAAATAATAGTTACAGCAGATAGTATGGTAAAAATAATGCCATTAAATTGAGTAAAATACAGTATTGGAGTATTATTCTATTATATTCCATTTTAAGCCGGCTGCTATGGAGCTCAACATGTATTGCCGGCTGGTATCTTAAAATTCAAAACTTGACTATAGTGAAATCATTTTTCTTTTCTTTTGTCTCTCTCTATTATATTAGTAATAAATTTGACATAAATTGTAAGAAATGACAAAGCAGACAAGTCAATCTTATCTTTTTCAAAATTTCACTATCTGCCAAACTAACCACGTGATTCCAAGATAAATAATTGTTTTCATCTTTTTTTTTTTTTGAAACTATAATTGTTTTCATCTTATTATCCGCTTTTTTTTTTCTTTTTGAAACTATCTTATTATCCGCTTCTACCTTTGATTTTTCTTTTTCTTTTTCTTTGACTACAATTGCTAATATTTCATTTATGTCATTGTTGCAAAATTGGATGTGGATGTGTTTAAATATCACATCAATTTGGATAATCACATTTATGATTTTATAAATTTAAAATAATATCACAGTAAAACCACCATAAAAGTTAATTTTGTATCAATAAATAATTTATCTTTATATTTTATACTAAAAAAAAGTTATAAGATTGAATACATACCGTGAATATTTTTTCTTAAACATTTTATATAAGTATAAAAAGGGCAGCCCGGTCGCACTACGCGTCCCCGCTGAGCGAGGGTCCGGGGAGGGGTCCCACCACAAGGGTGTATTGGGGGCAAGCCTTCCCTTGCCAATTTTATATAAGTATAATTATGTAAAAAAAAATCATTGTGATATTTAATCAATTCAATAAGATAATGTATCCTTAAGTATATTAATTACTGTGATGTGATGTGATACCATTTAAAAGTGATTAAAATGGTTTTATTGAAACAACATTAGTACAAAATGTAAAGATGAGTTATTTTATTGAAATAAAATGAATTTTTGCGACTTTATCGAAACACACGGCCTGAAACTGTGTTTGAAAACACACCGCCTGAAACTGAAATGATGTGATGGATATAAGTTATTAATTTTAAGATATGAAAAAGGCAATGGAATAAATTAGTGTGAAAACATACTTAGAAATGAAAGCAAAATTGTGATGAAATGAATATTTGATTGCACATGACAGAATGATACAACAAGTTTCGGAGCAACAGTTGGACGTGTAGCAAACAGAATAGGTGGTGCTCAATTTACGTTGAATGGAACTACTTATAAACTTATTCCTAACGATGGAAAAAACACCCTTCATGGCGGCCCTAAAGGATTCAGTAAGGTTGTCTTTCAAGTTCTTAAATATGTCAAGGAAGGAGATGCCCCTCATATTGTCTTTCTCTATCACAGCTTTGATGGCGAACAAGGTAACATGATTTTGACACGAAATTCAAAATTTCATATGATGATCAAGTGTATGACATGTTGAGTTTTCTGATGCAATGCAGGATTCCCTGGAAATGTCCGAGTAATAGTGAGCTACAAACTGCTCGAAAACTACAGGTTGAGAATAACAATGAAAGCAACAGCACAAAACAAGGCTACTCCTGTTAATCTAGCTAACCATGCCTACTGGAACCTTGGTGGTCATACAAGTGGTGATATCCTATCTCAAAATGTTCAGATTTTTGGTTCCAAATATACTCCTCTCGACACCGAGCTTATCCCCACTGGAAAACTCCTTCCGGTTAAAGGAACACCCTTCGATTTCCTCAAACCATACACTGTTGGAAGCAGGATGAATCAACTGCCTAATGGCTATGATATCAACTATGCTGTTGATGGCAATTGCGGTGATAATAAGATGAAGAAAATTGCGATTGTGCAGGATAAGAAATCCGGAAGAGTAATGAAGATATTCAGTAATCAACCTGGTGTTCAGTTGTACACAAGTAACACTTTAACCCAGAAAGGAAAGGGTGGATTTGTTTATAAACCTTTTGCTGCTTTATGTTTGGAAACTCAAGGATATCCTGATGCAGTCAATCACCCCAATTTCCCTTCAACCATTCTGTATCCGGGGGAGACATACAAGCACTTTATGAAGTTCCAGTTTTCAACTTCTTCATAATTTAATTCATTTCAGGTTCAGGCATATGAGTTCTTGTTATGTTAGCATATTGAGTTGAAACATTGAACACTTAAATAAAACCATAGTTTTCTGACATTGACAACATTTTTTCTGGTTTCATTCTTGTCTGGCTGCCGAGATAGTTATGGCTAAATTATGAACCGAGCTCAATGGAGTTCACTTCAAGCACTGAATAATGAGAAGCATCAAAAATTTCATGAAAAGAGAAAAATCGATTTGTTTGTTGTTCAACTCATATAATGTGTATAACCTACCTTACTAAATCTTTATACCATATGCAGTGTCAGTGTCATAACAGCATTATGCTTATAATTGTCATATATAGAGAAATAAATAATCGAAAAGGAATCACCAAATCAGTAAGCAAGCAGATTCTCTTCAAGATTTTCCCATAAAGCTCAATGCTTGATGACATGAAAATGGAGATTCCGTATGCACAAGCTCCAGGATGGAAACAGTGTGAAGAGGCCTGGCTGAAAGTCTTCTATGAGAAATGAAGTCTTGTGATATGGATCTCATTGTTGGCCTAGAATTAGGTGCAGCAGCAAATAAGCAGGAAAAGGCAGTTGCTGCAACAAAAATGATATCTTTTATGATATTCTCATTTGTAGGAAAAGCTAGCCGTTGGTCTAGTACTTCTTTTAGCATTATGTTTCGGGCTGTTGGTGACGGCAATGAAAACAATGATATAAATTCTCCAGGATGCTTTCCCATTAATGTTTCCAATGCCACAACTCCAAAGCTATAGACATCGCATTTTTCAGTCACCACTGCACTGTAAGCAAGTTCTGTAACAGCAAAACAACTGTTAGAATCAGAAATAATGTTTGAATAGTGTTCAAGTTCGATTTAGTGCGACATCGTCAAACTATAATTCAAATTCATAAAACCATACTGAACTATAGATTATGGACATTTCTAGGAAGAAAGGTTTACCTGGCGCCATGTATCCATAGGTGCCTGCCATAGTTGTTCGGTTCGATGAATCAGGATCCAACAATCTTGAAACGCCAAAGTCGGAGATGGAAGCCTTCATTTTTAAATTTAGAAGGATATTCTTGCTTGATATGTCTCGATGAGCAATTGGCGAGTGCAATCATGATGCAAGTAAGATAAAGCATCTGCTGTATCTTTAATAATGTTTACTCTTTGAGCCCAGTTCATTTCCACAGCTTCAACATCATTTCTCAAGATACTGAATAAGCTACCCTTCTCCATATACTCATAAATCAGAAACATGGATTGCCTATGCAAACAGAAACCGCAAAGTTTCACAATGTTCCTGTGTCGTATTTCTGTCAGAACTTTTACTTCATTCACCAAACTATCCACAGCTTTTACTGAGTGAAGTTTCTTCAGGGCAACTGTTCTGTTTCCCGGTAGCTGTGTTTTGTATACATTTCCATGACCACCCACTCCAACACAATATTTGACATCAAAGTTCTCGGTTGCTTTAATGATGTCTTCATATGCAACCCTTCCATTGAAGTTCAAGATGGAGAACAACACATCTCCATTGTTTATTGGTAGCAGCTGTATTTGAGAATTCCTTACCTTCCTTTTATGCAAGAAGAGAAAACCAAGAACCAAGAAAGCTAGAAACATGGTGATAGGAAGAACTATTTTGATATAGTGCACCAAATCTTTCCTTCTTTGAGATGGAAAGCAGGGCTCAAATTCTTTATATTGGCCATAGATGTTCAAGTTGTCATAGCATAAGTCCTTGATAAGTGTCCAATTCAACGTTCAAATATCACTTTAGTGCTAGGTTATTTAATTAATTTAGTATTATTTCGGATATTATTGCTTGTTTTGGTATGATTTGTCTCCACAGGACTCAAATGATTAAAAGGAGCAGAATTGGACTTAATTTGAAGAAACTTTGGACTTGAAACGAAATTGGAGTTAGTCTTGCTCAAGATGAGCTGAATCAAAAGAGCTGAAACGAACTGGAGTTAGTCTTGCCCAAGACTAAGACCTCTGAACTGATGGTGTTTAGATTGATCAGGACTCTTTCCTACTCAAAGAAGAAGGCAGAAAATAAGGGATATGAGAAGATTAGAAAAGATTTGTGATTGGGAAAGATATTATTTTGTTAGCTAATTTTTAGGGATATATTTTCTCTACAAAACATTAGGTTTTAGATTGGATTATCTCTCTCTTAGACTGGACGTACATTTTCTATCGTTCTTCATCCTGGAAAAACGACAAACACTTATTTTGTTCTTTATGGCTATTCATAGCTAAACTCTTTATTTCGGTTAAGGGATAATTCAAAGGCAGGAATCTTCAAGTATTGTGAGATCGTTTCTCTTCTAGTATTTTCTCTTTATTCATATCATTTGTTTATTCACTGTGTTTAGAGATTTTATCTCAATTGTTAGTTTGCTTTTGAATGATACGACCGATTGTTCATTTGATTAAACTGGCATATAGTTGTCTGATTAAATTAGATAATCAACGAGTCATTATTTAGTTAAATCTGAGTTAGTAGCAATTGATGCTATAAAGTTGAAATCTAGATTGTATTTGGTGATAATCAGATTGACAAATTGAGAACTCTCCATGTGACATTAATACATCTATTTTCGACTTTATCACATCAAGTGAATGAGTAATTAAGTTTCTGAATCGATATCGCTGAGAATCGGTTGGCTTAGATTAGGTTCTTCTAATTCATAACGCTGTTAACGGGTTGAATCTTAGCCGCTGAGGTAAGGTTATTCGTTAATTAGGAGTTAACTACAGTCTTACTTGGTTAATTCATTATTTAGGAAGAATACACCAAACTAGTCTGATATGCAATTTAGAAGAAATATCATTTCTGTCAATGATCAAGACTAACTAAATTCCTTGCCTGAGAATCCCTTAGCTGAAATTCTAATTAATCATTTTATTCAATTTCAACTCAACTTCAATACTTTTGTTAATTTAGCAAACATCTATTCCAATCCCCATTTTTACTTTTTATTTATTTGCTTGGTTATATTTACAAATTAGATCAGTATTAGTCCTTTGGGTACGACATTTGCTTACCCTTGTGCAAGCCTGAGGGCTGTGAAGTTATATTTTATTTTTGGTGGATTCGACAACCGTCAGTCCTCATTCCCGACCAATTGAGCATGATAAGGCCAGATACGTTCTGGGATTTTACCCTCAAAAGAATTGTACTGCAAATTGATGTATGACCAGTTGAAGTGAGGCAGAGAAACAGGAATGGTGCCACGAAGATTGTTGTGGCTAAGATCCAAGGACCATAATGTCATGTTCCCAATTACAAGAGGTAGTTCTCCACTGATTGAGTTATAACTGAGATCCAAAGTAGATAACGTGACAAAGTCATCAACTTGAGAAGGAATTATTCCATTTAGATTGTTGTGGCTCAGTTTAAGACGCTGTAGTTTGCAATCGCTTAGGTGAATGGGGATACTTCCATACAGAGAATTATAGCTGAGATCCAACTCCTCTAAGTTGGCTAGGTTCCCAATTGAGTAAGGTATCTCTCCACTAATTCTATTGTGACTTAGATCTAAAGTGCGCAAGAATGCCAAGTTTCCTAATTGAAAGGGTATGCTTCCATTTAGATTATTGTTGTTCAATGACAAAGACAATAATCCAGAGCAATATGCAAGATGAAATGGTACAGGTCCTGTGAGTTGGTTACTAGCAAGATCCAAATGCAAAAGATTAAACAATTTTCCGATTTCAGGCAGAATGGTACCAGAAAGTTGGTTATTTGAAATATCAAGATGATTCAATTGGGTCAAATTACCAAAAGAAGAAGGGATCGATCCCAAAAGTTCATTTGAGCTCATACTCAAATAGGTAAGATTGGTTAAAAGACCAATAGTAGAAGGGATCGGTCCCAAAAGTTCATTTGAGCTCATACTCAAATAGGTAAGATTAGTCAAAAGACCAATAGTAGAAGGGATCTGCCCAAACAGACGATTATTACTAAGGTCTAAATGAACCAGATTATTAAGATAGCCTAATTCTCGAGGAATTGAACCATTATTCTATTATTTGATAGATCAAGCTCCATCAAATGGGTAATATTTGGAAGAGAGAGAGGTAGCTCACCAGTCAGATAATTAGAAGCCAAGCTCAAGAAAGTGAGTTTTGAAAGCGTACCAATTTCAAATGGGATGCTCCCTAAGAGTCCACAGTAAGCAAGATTTAGCCGAATCAGATTCGAGAAGGAAGAAAAATTGAGGTTCCCAACTTTTGTTCCCATGATGCACTTGCGAGGCGGGTATATTATCTGGATGACATAGCCGTCCTCATTGCAAGAGACTCCAGGCCACCCGCAATGATAAGATGAGGAATTAGTGCCGTCACACCACCATCCGCTGTCTCGTAGTGCCTTAGCTTCTAAATCAATGGACAATGAGTCAAATGCTGCTGCTAAAAAGGCTGTAAAAACAATCATGAAAATAAACAGAGAAACTGAAGGTACCATCCTCTAATTGATGGCTTCAGTAGCAGATGATGAATAGCCCAGTTCACCTATTCTCCCAAATGACTGAATGAGTTGACTTTGAAGTCCATACATGTCTTTAAGGATGAGCAAGAACTTTATTAATATGATAGTTGACATTGTTCTCCCAAATGACTGAATGAGTTGACTTTGAAGCCAATACACGTCTTTAGCATCAACAAGTTTAGTAACATGATAGTTGACCTTGTATTGTCCCAATAGCCTTAGTTGCATTCCATGTTTTACTAGAGGCCATTGAGGCTGTAGCAAGTGGTGAGGTGCTGGTCAACCGAAGAACTTCAGCCACAACCTTGAAGACCTCTACTGTATCCCATGTTATACCAGAAGCCTTTTTCAGGTTATACCGAATAGAGGAAATATGGAAAACCCAGGGAAATAACAGCAAAACCAAGGCATTGTAATGATGAGATACTTTCAACTATAAAGTATACTATTAAATCCACACCTTATTACAGTTCAAATTGGACTATTGCAAAAGAATGTGACACTAGATGAAGGCATAATTCAACTAGTACAATAGTTAATCGTTCTTATTCAGTTCTCAACAATGAATTCTTCAATTTCAATTCCCGTATGGCGGGCTGCCCCTTGTATTCGCAATAAAATCTCATCCCCAATCTTTAATGAGGTCACAGGAATAGCTACTTTTTGCAGTTGATTTCCTGCAGTAAATTTGGAATTTTTAGACTCAAAGCAAGAACACATGAAGGATGTGAGACTTCCAGAATAAACAACTTTACAAGTTACATACCTTTACATGGAGGCACTAGGGAAACTGTTTCTGCATTCTGCAGGAAGATGCTGTATAGCGTTCCATCGTTAGAATCTATCTGTAAGACCAAAATATCAGCATCAGAAAACTAGATTTTATTCAATCGAGCATCAAATCATTGACTGTCAACAGGAAAATAGCTCTGTAAATATTATAACCTTCTAAGGAACTCCAGATATAGATCTTTTCAGAGGATCACTAATGAGGTTTTCATTAACAGCTAGACATGTATAGTTTCCACATCCACACCAAGGAAATGCATGGTGTTTGGCCATATGTTAAAGCCTTGGATCATATTGATATAAAGTTGAGATGATCTAAGAAATAAACAACCATATCTGATTTTGTGCACTAATTATGATGATAATAAGTAACGGATTTGAAAATGTTATTGACATTGGATCATGTAATACAGAGGCATCTGTTATACAAACCTTTGCCTCCACAAAAATAAGAGGCCTAGTCTCTATCTTTACACGGCCAATTATCGCTGTTCGCATTTTCCCTTTTTGATCAACTACGATGACTTCTTTGCCAGCTTTTAACTCTGAAAGGTAGCAAGTCTTTCCGCCTGGGACAGAGACATATGCATGTACTGGTCCCTGTGCATTACCATCAGGAAAATTGTAAAAATAAGCATGTTTAAGAGTGTTGAGTTAAGTAGTCAAACGAAGCTTTAATTAACCAACTGTGCGATTATTATTTTTGTAATCCTACAAATATTTGAAGTTGAAGCTTGAGCCCCCGAAGTAAGTCCTATGGTACTTACTGAATTTCCAATAAGCAACATGGTTGTCAATGTATGATTTTGTAACATTAGAGAAATAACTCACTGCATTGACACGAAAAGGTCTGCTGGCAATGTAATTTGACTCCAAACATTCTGAGTGAACAAGGAATAGTCCTCTAGCGAAGGACCCAACCTGCGAAATGAATCGTGCCCTCATATTTGAGTATATCCAGTAAGTTGGACGATGAATGATCAGATACAGAATGTCATAAATGAGAAGTTAGGAGCCACCAAAAGTCCTTCACCAGGTCTCATGAGGCTGCAAAGATCCACACAAACACGATCACCCATCCCAGCTACTTGAATCCTAGTTATAGTTGCTTTAGTCAAGCTCAACAGATTGCTTGTTTCATTCCTTCTGTCAAAATAGTCCTGATCATAATAACCAGAATAAGGAGCGATGCTTCAGAACCAAGGAACTTGAGTCTTATCCCCTAAAATGAAATTACCTTTAGCTTAATGACAGCATCAACATCCTCAGCCTTTAGAATAATTCCACCCAGACCATGTTCCAAGGCCTATTAACAAAAAAGGTTGAATATGCATATTACAAAACCACGCAATTGAGGACCAGTGTTGAGAAAAGTAATCAGCAAACTCAAGACATAAATTTCATTCTCCGCCAATTGTGTAAAGGAGTCAGTAGATACCTCGAGGAAAATCTGTGCCTCTGAAGGAGTATTTGAGATGGCAAACACTGTTTTGTGACTGCCTTGAAATGCTGCAACAATATTCTCTGCAGGAATTATCTAAGAGAAAAAAATGTAAGAACCTCTTAGAAGTTCAATCTTGCAAATACCACAAAATAGAAAACGGTAGAGTTAAACATGGCTTTGGAATGGTCAAAGCCATTACTTCTTCCAAAAGAGATGTGTCACTTGGAAATTGCCAAAAAGCTATTTTCATCAAATAAAATCTTGCCTGATACCTTTAATCATACAAAATAATACTAGGTGGAAATATACCAATCAACAATACTGGAAACTAAAGACAGGTCAACATCATTAATCAAAATGTCAAGACTGTTGTATTTGGGGATCAAGAAAGATGTACAAATAGCATCATTCCAAGAACAATTCCAATTGAGAAAGGAAAAAAAAAAATCCAACATTAATAACATTTAGACAAGTTTGATGCACTAAAAAGGATTATTACTCTATTAGATGAAGATAATTAGTTCTGAAGTAAGATCAGACACGCATACCTGCCAATCCAGTAAATCAAAAACAATATTCTCAGTGTGTGCATTTTCTGGTTGAAGTTGCAATAGCTCTTGCGAACTTGAAACCCGAAAAACAGTGGCAACCCTTTCATTCTTGCCATCTAAAACCTCTCCTTCTTCAATAAATAAAGGATGTATCATAGCGATTGCTGTAAATCCCATAAGCAAAACTTCAAACTGTATCCCAATTGACACAAATATTAAATCTTCATCAAAACGAAGGACAAGAAAATTGTAAAGAAGGTATACATGACCAGTCATTTGCAAGTTCTCGCTGTTCGGGGCAGAAGACGAAAGTGTTCCATCCTCTTTCAACTGCGGCAGTCATGACTGCTTTGTTTTCTGTCCATATCCATACCTTCTTAGATATCTCATAGGCACCTGTTGGTTTTCTGGAAGCTGAATCTGAAGGGGCAGAACACATTGCCATTAAAGAAGTATGGTGTCGCTGGTTTACCTTGCTGTTATTCGCTTTTATTGAATGACAATCCCATGAAACTAACCCCCAAATGTTCAATTTATCTGCAATTAATCAAATTAAGAACCTTGCAATGTGCATTACATGGATTAAGTGGAAAGGAAGAGTAAGAACCTGGTTTGGGGGTGAAACGTGGGAGGTGTTTGGGGAATCCTAGGAAAGTAGAAGAATATTGAAACAACATAGTCATGCTTTGTTTTTCGATTCGTCGTTAACTATTAGGTGGGTGGGTATTGTGTTGATTGTTGGATTGGATTTGGACTTCAACTACCTGGGGAGTGGGCTTTTATTTAAGAAGGGCATAACGGCTGACACTGTTAGTTGGATAATGGATTTGGATAAGAGCAGTCTTTCCTCGTATAAATAGAAAGCAAATATTTTCAGCGTTCTTTCTCCACTTGGGGTTTCTCGACCAAGCTGACTTTCGGAGAAAAGTTGTTATCTTTTTTTCTCTTGGAAGCAGATGGTTGCTGAAAACGGTAAGAAATTCAAGGTCCTCGAAGAGGAAGACTCGGACTCCATTGATGCACAACTCATCCTTTCTGTTGAGAAGCTGCAGGATGTCCAAGACGAGATCGAGAAGGTACTCCTCTTCCTTGTATCTGGGTTTTTTTGGGAAATTTAGATTTAATTTTGTTGCATTTCCTTAACAGATTAATGGAGAGTTCTGTGACAAAGTACTGGAAATGGACCAGCAATATAATGGGATTCGCAAGCCTGTCTATGTTAAACGGAATGAGATTATCAAAACTATTCCTGACTTCTGGTTAACTGCTGTAAATGATTCTGCTAATACTGAAATCTCTACTTTCCAACCACTTATGACTATTAGTTCCTCAAAATTTATGCTATATATCTGATGCAGTTCCTGAGTCATCCTGATCTTTGTGATCTTTTGACTGAGGAAGACCAAAAGGTTAGAAACATATCTAATTAAATTAGTTGGGTTGCTGCAATTTTTATTAAAATGGCTCAATATTGTTCCATTTCTTGTTGATATAGATCTTCAAGTATCTTGATTCTCTTAATCTGGAGGATTTGAAAGATGTGAAGTCTGGCTATTCCATCACATTTGTGAGTATTTTCTCCACACTTGTTTTACTGCCTCTAGTCATGCTAAAAAATTGCATTTTCTGATTTTGAGTTTTCAGATCTTTTTCTCAACTATTCATATTGTATATTGTGTTACAGCTGATTCAGTTTCTGTTTTGTTGTCCCTTCACGATTAAACTTTCAGAATTTCAAAGAGAATCCTCATTTTGAAGACACAAAGCTGATGAAATCCTTTACATTATCTGATGAGGGAACAATTAAGATAACTGGTACAAACATCAAGTGGAAAGAAGGAACGGTAATAATGGCATTCTTCTTGCTTAAGTCTCTAATTTGTGTTCAGCCTCCAATAATCAACTCTATAATATGTGAAGGGGGCTGCAAATGGAGCTATGGAAAGGAAGAAAGGATCTAAACGGCCATGGCGCGAGAGCAGGTTTCTTACTTAACTACAGTTTATGCTTTGTCGATACCAAACTAGATACATTAGGCATTAGCTGAAAGGTCTGCTTGTTGATGGCCAAAGAAAGTTGTGAACTTTACTTTCTTTAGGTAGTCGAAATTCACTTCAATCGATAGATGCTGCGGGTTTATATTGTTTTCTTGTGTGTGTTTGAATGCAGCTTTTTTGGTTGGTTTGGTGAAGGTGTACAAAATCGGGTACCAGTTCTTGGAGATGATGTAAGACCTGCCGCCTCTTGCTTACTAGTTTTGTTTTCTATTTTCTGTTTTACGCTGATTTTACTCGAGTTTGCACAACTTAATGGATTGGAATCAATCACCAAACAAACTGCTTCCTACTATTTCACATGTACATTTGCTTAAGTTGCAGATTGCAGACATAATTAAGGAGGAATTATGGCCCAATCCTTTAAAGTACTTCAACAACAATGTAAGCTTTTGTGTTGGATTCCATTCTGAAGTTGGTCATTTTGATTATGAATGTTCATGATTTTATTGTTTCACAGGGTACTGATGAAGAGGATTCTGGTGAAGATGAAGAGGTAATAAAAGATTTTCATTAATTTACTTCAAAAAAATGTTTGTTCAGACTAGTCTTATTATATTGGATGTTGCCTTGGAGATATCATGTCTTTCTAGTAGTATTTCATTATTTTTGTTGCTGAAAGTTTCTTCACTCTTGAGAACAAATGTATGCATAACCTGGAAGGATAAAGATACAGTCATGGTGATGGACAGATGAGGCAAGGCGGTCTCGCCCTTGCGAAAAACAATAACATGCTCTCGGAGCAATTAGTTGGTTGTTTATATTGAATGGTAACATTTTGTTAGGAACAAAAAAATATAAAACTGGTAATGTTGATGAAACAAGCTTGATCAAATAGGTTTACTAATGCAAAATCTCAAAGAGATTTCATTTCTTTCAGAAATACTTATTCTTCCTTTTAATGGCTTTCTTTCAGATTCACATTACCTAACCTTTATAGTATTCATTCGACAGGAAGACGTTGCCAGTGATGAAGAAGACGACGCTGATGATCAACAAGATTCTAGTGACAGAGACAGTTAAAGTTTGTTGCTTCAATTCGATTATTCTTGTCAATTTAAATTTGAAGTCCTTTGGACTGACTATTTAAACATTATTTTCTAAGAATATGACAAGATATTTGAAACAATCAATATATTCAAGTATCATGATTAGGATCAGTTTCCTGGCTGAAATGCTTATCATTTGCACTTAAAAATCAAAATGCAGTATAAGCAGATTTTGAGTGCATCTAGCTATCTATAACCAATAATTGAGTGTTAAACTTTTTATATTCAGCTAATTATCACATAATTTGGCATTGATCTTGATATTGTAAACTAAATTAGAAATTAAACTGTATCTGTTTTGAAGTTTTATTTTCAGTATCATGTGCAAGTATACTATTAATTTTAGTTTGTTAAATTCTGATTGTTAAAACTATGATCAGACTGAAAATCATACCAGAACAAAATAGTTTATATTAATGTTTAGTTTTATATTATTTTATCAAATGTATATGATTAATCACGAAGAGCATTGTTCTATATTTAAATTATAATTTGTTTTTGAAGATGAAATAAAACTTGACCTAAATCATGGTTTTCGAAACATAATGAAGATTGTAACTATTACCAAATATCTTGTTGAATTATGCTATAGAATTTTAAGAATACCACGTTTTGACCAAATTAGTTAGACTATCCATATTTGACTGTGCAGCATAATTGCTTAGATTCTTTAACTATTGTTATTAATTTGAAAACATAAAACCAACTTTTCATATGAAACAAAATATATTTATTCATTAATTAAAGTCAAGAATTATGTGTTCTTTCAAGTCCTTATGACTCCAAGAATTTCATGTCAAATGGAACTCCTCCGTACAGTTCTTGACATGTGTATGGAACCTTACAAAATTTTAAAATTTATGAAACCCATACACATGTCAAGAAATATATGGGACCTGGAACTTAATAGAATTTCCCGTTCTTTAGAGAGCCAAACCGCTAAGATCGTGGGCACTCATATTAGCATGAAACATTAGAAGAGTGTGACAACAGCTTTTGACAATAAAAATTAAAGCCTCAAATGGAGAGAAACGCAAAGTAATTGACAATCTGTTTCCACAATAACACCACTCCTGTTTTCTCCTAAAGAAGCCAAGATAAGCACTTCCTACTAAGGGTCTCTGATTGTTCCATCCAAAAGACCAGCACAACCTGCAACATAAGCACCACAATGGTAACCCTGTGATTCATAAACCAAGGTATCAATATTGCATTTGAGGAGTATAATCGGAGGAGGCCAGGAGAATAAAGGAGGATCTTAATTCAAACTACAGCTGTCGAATACTGTTGCTGTTGATGCGCAGAACACCAGCTACCAAGAAAAGTTTTGGCTGGGCAGGAGAAATAGTAAGCAAAATATACTAAATTGCTCCAAGATTGAAAGAATAACTAGTAGGTCATATTGCATCAAAAAGGAAACAATGGGGTATATTACTTGTGCAAAATTATATAAGAATGATACAACAGAACCAACAGTTTTAAGGGGTTTGGACCTCTGCAGCATAAATAAATTATGCAGCTATTTTACAACTTCAGTTTTTATCTAAGAAGAAAATAAGGATCAAATTCATCCCAAACCGAGACATCCTTAAATTCATGAATCAGCTCCTCAACAGCTCTTTTCTCAAGTGATTTTACAAGTAATAAATAAAGATTAGAAATCATAGGATTCCTCAAAAATGGATTGATAGCTTTACCAAGTTGGACAACATCTGATACTAGAGCTGTATCGTCCTCAATTTCGCCATTGCAAATGCACTTCGTGAGAGTATAAAAGCCAAGCAAATTTGCATAAACAGGTAAAAATTCATCTTTGTGGTTACCTACACCACCTATCCAATCAACTCTTTCTTTCTCAACTTGGTGCTCAGCAAATGACATCAACTGATTACAATATCTTTTTCTCCAGCTGTATAAATAGTTTTTCAACTCTTGTTTTATCGCCATATCAGCCAACCCTTGTTTTAAAATGGGAAGCTTCTCCACATGATACAAACAAATTTGACAGATCAACAACTTTTCTTCATGATGATTATCAATTTCCTTGTCAAAGACTCGCCTCACAAGATCTCCTTTCCGTACAACATAATTTGCTGATTTCAGTACCCACCGTAAGAGAAAATCTAAGTAATCGATCCAGTGGCCAAAGATAGAGGAAAGGTGCAGAAAGCTCAATTGAATCACTTTATCAACTTGGGTTGGGACCTCTCCCGCATGAGAGCTGCTTGATCTTTTTGACAAAAAGCATTTCTGTACATTCAAAGCAAGCCTTTGTCTGACCCCATCATCTTCATCCTCCAGCAATGTGATGCACAAGAACCATATCTCAAGCACTTGATTAGCATACATATTAACAGCTTCCTTGAGTTCAAAACAGATATCTGACTGTTTCAAAGGGATCTCATGATTGAATACAGAATCACTGATGAATTCAGCCTGTTCCAACAGACCAGATGCAATTATAGATTCAGCAGCTGCCTTGCGCATGTTTGCAGGCTCAGACGAAGAACTATGTTCCTTAATCACATTAACAAAAAGAGCAACACATTCATACAAGTAGGCTGATCTTTCTAATTGATCTGATTTGTTACATTTAGCAGTGTCCTCGTTATAGCCAAGAAAACAGCTGGCTAACAAACTTGCAAAACGTTTCACACATATAGCCATGCAGCAAATGAGTGTCTCTTTGGTCTTTGTATGTCTTGTGATTTTGTACAAGGATGTCAGTTTATCCCATAACTGAAACATGGAATCAGAATCCATTGTACCAATAAACCCAATTTCAGCAGTCTTTTCGGCATCCAATTTCTTAAACTGCAGTAAGTTCCAAAAGAAAAAAATCCTCAGGATGTAATTCATACATCTATGGTTCGTCTCTGTGTCCAATAATTTAAACAGCTTTGTCTGCAGGTTTGAATTAGTCCACTGCTGAATAATTTGACTGCTAGACATATGATGACTTTCGCTGATAGATTCAGACGACTTGAGAAAGTTCAGAAGCCATTTTAGTGTTGCAAGCCGAACTTCATATGATGAATCTGACAAGGATCGTATCAGCCTTTTCTGAAGGCCTGTAAAACTGTTTGTTTCAGATAAGTTCAACGATTTTGAATCAGGTGAAAAATGCATACGAGGCATCTGAACAATCCCTTCATCTATCTTAGAAACCTGCAGCACACAACTGAAATAGGAGATGGCTGCCTGTTCACGGAGTTCTGCTATAGTTGGGTCGTAATGTGGAAATTGTTTAGTATATTCTACATCTAAGCATTCTGTAGATAGATCCAAAAGCAAATCACGAATTGCATAAAAAGTTTTACCACGACCGCCTGTTCTTGCTATGCTAAGCATGTGATCGAGCACTTTCAGAAATGAGGCATTAAGGATAGGGCAAGGACACCATTTTGGGCTCATAAGCCATGACCGTGTAGCAAGAACTTGTATCAAATCCCCAAGAATCTTTTCTTTCTTCGTAAAATCAGCCAGGTCTCTACAATTTGCATCCAGAAGAGAACTTAGTTGCAATAGCATTCCATGGACTGAATTGAAAGAAGGACAGTATGTTCCTTTATTGGTGTTCAATAACAATGAGGAAACATGAGTAGCAGTGGTTTGATCATCCATGTAAGGCAATTCAGAAGCAATATTCAAGAGGACAACTGAAAGTTTCTCATTAGATACCAGGCCAACTAAAGCTTTAGATGCAAGAACGCGAACTCGCAGATTACTCTGAGTTGAGCATCTCCTGATGAATGGCATAAAAAGGAAAGGATCCAGGTCATCTCCACTCTCACTTGATATTGGTGAAGGCTTGAGCCTGGACAAAAGAATCAACATAGGACACAAGCTTGGATGAACAGCCTTTGCAAGATTAGATTCTGTACGGCCAGAGGTAGCATCCATAAGCAAATCAGTTGCAGCTTTCAGTTCATTGTAAAAGAATGGATGTAATGAGGGATACCTTCAGAAAAGAAAACAGAGTTAGCTGCTACTTGAGGTGGCCATAACACTGGCTTTCAATATTTACCTATCAGGAACTCAAAATAATAATAATAATAATAATAATAATAATAATAATAATAAAGAACCCCAAAATATTAAGTCATGATTATTGGTAAAAGCTCTCAATCATTCAGAGAATGCAAAAACCGTTTTCATTTTTTAACCTTGAGGATTTCAATCAGTGACATGAGTATGAGATATGCATTCTACCCTTCTCCTTTTTCCTTTTTTCCTAGTTATGCCTTAAAATATATGCCTCGAAATAAAAGAGACATGCAAGAAGCAAACTGCATGAATTAAAATGTCACCATAAACTGAAGTAAGTTATTGTCCCTGATAATAATATAGCATATAGTCAACAAAATGATAAGTGTAAATTTCAATTAACCTGCAGTTAAACTTCATTCATATTGATATTGGATAGGAGCAACAAATTTTATGAACAGTCAGGAGTTTGAAAGATCAATGCATGATGGTTGAACATTCATGCTCATGCAATCATTCAAAGCCACTCAAGAAAATATGTCAAATAGAAGAATAATAACTACAACAATATCTCCTATTCAGAGAAACCATACCTATGAAAAAATTCAAGCCCACTTAATGCACGTCGAGCAGATTCTCTTTTTTGAACATTTAGGAATCCTATCATGCGTCGTACCAAGGCAGTGTATGCTTGACATGCACTATTTCGGACCTCCCAGAATGGAGAAGAGAAAGAGCGGACTGAAATAATCAAAGCCTCCGCAGCAAAACCAGATGTATCAGTAGCCAGGTTTGTGTCATTGAAAGCAGCTCTAAGAACGTTAAATGCATGTACTGTTGGAATTAGACCCTCATGTCGAATTTTTGATTTCTTCTCCATCCCATGACTCTCAAATGATTTTTCAGAATCAAGTTCTTGGTTTGATTTTGCTACTGAAAGACTGAACGACTGAGTGTTTATGTCCTTGGCATCAACTAGACCTAGCAAAGAGCTGTTAATTACATCTATTAGCCATCGCAAAGCCTGTGGAAGAAGCTTCTTGGGTGCTCCTTCAGGCTCAGAGAGAAACAGAGCAATAAATGCTGCAGGAATACCAGCACTTCTCCTTAACAGATCATCCACAACTTGTCCCTTGGCCACAGTTCTTTCCATAAGTTGCTCCATCCAAGATTCTGTCAACCTGCAAAGTCTGAAAAGGGAAAGCCCACATGAAAATATGTTGTGCAAAAATAGAAAAGGAGGTAAGTAAACAATTGTAGATGCAGGATAATTTACAACCAAGCTCAGGCAGGAAAAAAGGAGTCGGGTAGTTTCTTTTACGGGGAAATGTCAGACATCAATAATAAAAGAATATGTGAGAGCAGCCAAAAGAGAAAGGTGCGGAAAAAAAGCCAATGGATATGTCTACAATGTGCCCAGTAGACTGTTTGTTCCTCTTTTCACCGACTTATTCCTCTAGAAAGAATGGAAGTGTGGACGAATCAACATCAAATAGAGGAATTTGGTTTTCTTATCAGCAATAAGATGATAAGAGCATCCCTTTCACAAAAATCTACGCAGGAATTGAATCCTAAAATGGACAAGATACAACAACAAAATTACACAGTACATGATAAGTTAAAGATGATCCCTTCTTCCCCCTTCTTTGAAAAGTGAATGGCTAAACAGGATTAAGGCCAGACGATTAAACATCACCAAACTATGTCATCCAATTGGCATACATGTAGAACAATAAGAAGAAAAAAAAGTTGTACTAAAACAGAAGATTAACTATGAGAATCTGAACAGAAGATTAAACACCAATCGAATAACGGACATAATAATCTGAGGTATAATTTCCTAATTGCTACAACAATCATAGGAAAATATGGTTCACAAATAAGATTCAGAATACAGAGAAAAGATATCAACGAAAACCTCAAATTTTAGGAATCACATTAAAGCCCGCATTTTAAAGGTCAGATTTTTCTTTCAAATACTTGCTCCATATTGTAGTGTCCTTTTCAAATTAAGATTTTCCTATTGAGGAAATATAGGATTTTGTTGCTATGTATAGGAATTAACCTTCTCCAACTTACTGAAGATTACAGCTTCTTGCATTTTTCTAAATTCCTACCCCATTAGGCAATAGGATAGACTTAAATCTATTATGATCTATTCAACCAAGTGCGTTTTAAGACTTGATATTGAAACTACATGTAGCCTTAAAACATGTTTACCCTGCTTCAATCTCAATCTTTCTCTAAGCCACATAGAACCTTCTGTGTTTCTGTTTCTTCCTCTAGTTCCTCTTCTTTTTGCATTTCAGAATTTTTACCCCTCCCATTTACAGTACAACTCTACTCGCTTTAGAAAGGGAAAGATGTTTTCCAGTTCAGGCCACTGCTTACAGCTATCACCTAAGAAGTAAGAACATACCTTGGGTCATTAGAGCAAAGCAATCTGTTGCAAAGTGCTGTAAATCCAGCCCTTGTCTTATCAATTGCTCCATTATGCTTCATCTTCAAAAGAACTTCCAAGAAGTGGTTCCCAATCTCTTCAAGTTGTTTCAGATCGAACATTGCATTGGTCATAGTCAGTGTGGAAGGGTATTTACCATCAGAAACATGGGCTTCCAGTGAACCAGAGCAACTAATGCTGCTCGGCAAAGGAATTTTTCTAATAATGGTTCCTAGAAGAAGACTCACCTGAAAACAGAAAAGATATAGTTTGCCACCAATCTTATAATCACATAAACCCACAAAACCCAGATTACAAGTTATATATCTTACTATTTTCCTAAAGCATTTCATACTTTAAATAAGAAAGTAATCAGAGAAAAAGAGCATTCTTGCATTCAACATAAAAAAATATATTTTGGGCATAAATGATTCGGTTGCAGCGAGCAAAAAAATATATATACACACACACACCAAGTACCTCTTTCATAGCTAGCCAACAACCGACCATGACAATCTGCTCCAGCCCGCTGCTTTCTTGCCCATGTTTTGAATCAGTGTCCCCGGGTTCTGATGACCCTACCATATCCACTTCATCTATCAAGAAATTATCATCATCAGGCATTTCATCCATGTCAGGCAGATACAAAGCATCTGCAGAAACCACCCAAAGTGCTATTGAAGTAATTCGCATGACCAATCCCAACAGTTTCTGCAATGATAGTCTAAACTCAGATATGGTAGAGATGACTGAATCAGAATTCCAGTCTAATTCATCAAAAGTATACCGCATAGCAAGCAGAACACCATGAACAAAACTACTTTTGCAAGCTTCAGAAAGATTCCTCTCTCCCTCCTCTACAACAATATTCAGCCAATCAATCAATGAGTTTATATATTCTAATACAGGAGGCTTAGACCCAACTATTTGACCATCTCCACAAACTATTTCACATTGATTTTGAATACAAACAACATCAGCAGAAGCTCTGACAACCCATCCTAGCTCCAAGACATACTTCCTGAATATGAGCTTTAAAGTCAAGGCCCCAGCATCACTTTCTCTCACACGTGGGCTGCAAACTAAGTTCTTAGCCCATGCAACCACTCTCTCGATTATGCCTTCACTTGAAATCCCAGGAAGGGGCGTTGGAAAATACAGCAAGATACGAAAAGAGTTCTCTCTCAGCCTGTCCCAACTATCAATGATAGATCCAACTAATAACAAAGTTGAATCAGGTGAAGTTATTCCACTACTGTAAGGACTAACATAGCTTTCAGGAACAGTGGAACCGCACTTATCTTGAGAAGGTGGTATAATAGACCAAACATTAAGCATTATCAGTATGAGCTCCATAGCCATAATTTTTCTTCTATAAGGAGCAGACGGATAGCATGAGAAAAATAAAAAACAAGACAACCATCGCATAAAATTAAAAAGGTCCCCTGCCCTTTCAACTGCAGTTTCTTCAGTTTCCTTAGTTGACGGAGATTCATTACGATGGTAGGTCAGAAAGGGTTGCCAGGTCCCATGCTTAAATTGTCTCTCCAGAGCTGTTCGAACTCGAGAAAAGAACTTTCGGAACAAACTGGTCCACTTCATCTGGAAACCTGTAGAGCAACTTCTCATGTTCAGTGGAATAGCTTTTTTCAGAAGCGTCAATTCTAAATAGGAAGGAAGACTAGATGTCTTTGGGTTCAAGAAGAGCAACTCTGCAGCATCTACACGAAGCAACTCATCAGTATGACTCAGTGCCAACGCTAACCATTCAACCAGGACCTTAAACTCTATCGACTTTATATTGATAATGGCATATAGATCAGTGCTATCTATTCCCAGTCCATTCTCAGCCTCCAATGCAGCTGAAGTACTATCGCATAAATTAATATCCCCCTCAACCAAAGCAAGCGAACGGCATACCTTAAGCAAAGAGACTAAAACAGCCACTTTCTGTTCAACCCCCAGTTCTATGTTTGTGATACCTACGTCAGGAAATGACAGTCCATGCAGCTCTTCACTAGGGCCAACTGAGATAAACGCAAGCATGGGAAATATGCTATCCACATCAACCTCTAGCAAAACTGGCAATGCATAAGTGTTCAAATTCGAGCGAAGCTTTGACACTCCTGCTGCTAGCCCATAAATAAAAGGGGGTATGCAATAGCCTCTGTATACTGCATACCCTTTCTCAACACCGTTGCTGCTCCAACACTCATCACGCAAGCACTCAAGGAAGCATTTCAAGAATGTTGTGACCGCACAACACACGTCATCGTCAACATAGGCTTGCACAGTTTCAAGGAGCAAGTGAGGACTCATTTCCAGCATTGTTTTTGACCCCAATCTCTTTGTCAAGAAAGCTAAAGGGGCATATCTTCCCTTGCAACGTGGCCCTAGCCTGAGAAGATCTGAAGCAATACTTTGTAGAAATGATTTTATTCTCTGACTACCATCTCCCAAATGAAGATTTGATTGAATGTCTAAGAAAAGGTCAAAAACCTGATGAACTTGTTTCACTGTTTGACTTAAAGGATCTTCCAAGTTATTCCATATAATCTTCAGTATGCGGCTTCCCATTTCCTCTGGAATCGGATCATAATTATCCGATAGATCAGTTAGATTAGCCAACAACGATGTCTTCATCTGTTGCAAGCAAATTTGCATCACCGTCAATGCATGAAAATTAAAATGGCTATCAATAGGGTTCTCACAATAGTGACACAATTCAGGTAAAATCCCATCATACAAAATAGTCTTAACAGGACCAGCACACAGACCATTTTCCTCCTGGCCATTCAAAATACTACTTGATACAATAAAATGTGAATTTAATACTTTCCTTGGAACAGCAGTAAGAATTCCTCTAATTAAGCAGAGTCTACTTAAAACAGAAAAGCTAAATATTTCAGACCGCAAGTCCCCTTTAAAAGGAACCTTCAAAATAGCATCTCTAAACTCAGGATCGTCCTTATTGCGGAGAATCTTACAAGTAGATTGACTAAATATACCTTCAAATATAACCAAACCAAGCTCCTCAGCACTAAGACAGACTTGCAAAGCAGCACACAAGCTTACCCCTGCAGCTACAAAACAATCTCTGGTAAACGCCACTGATTTCAATATTCTTACCAAAACCCCTAAAACCCTTCCCAGAATATTCAACACTTCACAATCAAAACTGTCAGAATCATCCTTAAACTTAGCTGGAAATCGCTGAAGCAAGTAATACGAACAAGACAAAGCCTCTTGACATTGCTCCATGACGATAGGAGAGGGCCTAGCCCACTCCAAAGTCTCGGAAACTATACTCTCCAACCCCAAAACGACATCCCAAGCAAAGAAAACCGCACAATCTTCGACAACATCCACCAGATAACCCAACTTTGGAATTCCTAGAACGGACAAGGCCACGCGAGATAAACAGAACCGCTTGCTCCGATTCCCTTCCGTTTTGTAGCTACTATACTCCTCACAAAGCTCCCTAAAACACTTAACAATCAAGGACTGTAAATCTTTACTGTTAATCTTACATAAAGCAGAGATCAAAGTTCGATGCAAATGTTGAGAATTTTCAAGGAACAGAACTTGTAAATAAAACTTGGAAGCAGTTATTAACAGTAATGTATCAAAGGAATCTCCATGTATGGATGATGATGATAACAATTGGGTGAAAGAAGTAGCGAGGTTTTTGGCATGGGTTACTTGTGAGTAAATTGAAGACAAAGAGATAAGGTGATTGAGTTCAGTGAAGAAAGGCATAGATTTCGAGTTTAAGGGTAAGTGAGATTGAGATAACGACTCTGTAAAAAAGGATGGAAATACAACCGCACTGTATGTATAACGGTGCCGCTGCTGCAGCGCCCGCCATTTTGCCGACATTTTCTCTTGATTATCTTCTCTACTGGCTACCTCTCCGCTTGAAGAGAGAGGTGGCACGGCGGCGTTAATGGCGGCAACTCGTAGTGAGAACTGCTTTTATTTTAGGGCAGAGCGGGAAAAGCGGACTTAATTCGTATTGGGCTCGACTTATTGGGCGGGGGTTTTGTCTTTACAAAATTTTCTCCTCAAGTCTCAATTTTATTTCTGGAGAAATTAATGCATATATTAGAGCATCTTCAATGCAAGGTGTTTGATGAGTTGGATGGTGTTTGAAAGAGTATCTTGCATTCTAGTATTAGATAGAGTAACAGATGTTACTTAAATGATTATGGTAATATTGTCTATTTTTGGCATTCTTACTTTTTATATTTGTGGAATCATAATGTCAACTTTTAGAGTTGTTTAACATTAGAGTCTGTTTTTTTAATCGTCAAATGTGAGGTGGACGAGAGAGAAAATAAAATAATATATTTTGAGATTATATATTAAGTTTAGGCAATTTTAAAGGGTACTTACATTGAAGATGCTTTTAGAGCTCTCCGGCTATGTTCTCTCCGGCTATGTTCTTTTTTATTGATATTAAGTAAACTGAACTGAATTGAATCAAATGTTACTGAACTGAAATGATAATATTAGACGTTAAAAATAGCAAAAATTAAAATAAATAATCTTATAATAATAATGGCAATAATAATAATTATAATAAATAATAATAATTATAATAAATAATGATAAATTATTGAACTAAACTGAAATTACTTATATTGAAATTAAGTAACATAAAACATAGTCTATGTATACTTTGTAAAATCAAACATTAAATCTCTCCATGTATTTGCAAAATCAATTGCAAATATTATGATATTTTTAGAAGAAAGTATAAAAATAAATTATGTGATTTGACTTATTTGCAATCACATTATTTGTGGTTTAAAAATTTATAAAATAGAGATTATGCATTTATGAAATTTACCAGTTAAAGGACATCTGAGTCAACTTTTCAATCAAACAATATTTATGGTTTAATTAATTTGCAAAGACATAACTTATATTTTGAGTAATTTGTAAAGACAGTATTTTTTGTTGCTCCAAGTCGTTAGAGTAAATAGTAATCACATTAATTTTTTATCTAAATTTATAAATTTCACAAAGCACATAACTCATTGTAAATCCGCCAACAAAATTTGTTTTTATATTTTTTCCATATTTTTATATTATGTTTATATTTTAAAGGTGGAGGGATCAAACCTTAAAATTGTGCATTATTTTCAAAAACAAAAATTAATTGAACCCTTTGATCTATATATGGCTTTTTATTTTAGGGTATTTTCATCTTCCCCACTTTCTTTATCCGGTCATGCCCCTGATTTTTGTTGTCCCGCCTACCCTTTGTTGGTCCCTTAGTTATGTGAGAATTAGTTCTAGAGGGGGGTTAATGGAACTATTAAGGATTTAAAAAAAAGTGTGCGTTCTTAAACGTTTCTCACAACACACACCACAGATCAGAGTGCAAATGTTAGAGTTCAGAGACAATTTTAGTTAAGTTGTAACTAAGATTGCTTCTGTCCTTGATTCGGAGAGCAACACTTAGAGGGCTTCTGAATCTTGCACGTTAGAGATAACACTCTGTTGGATTAGCAATTCAAAATAAAGAGCAAGCAAATATACAGAGTAAGAGTTAGAAAATGATACTTGGCAGATTTATCCTGGTTCGGCCTCCTACCTACATCCAGTCCCCGAAATTCATCTTCCGGTCTTTACTCCACTACTGAGCTCTTTCTGGTAGAGCACAAACCCTTATAATAGTTGTTGAGCCAATTACAAAGTACCTTTTTCTATAATTCTACACTCTCCGACTAACTATCTACCTCTGTTTGCTAAATACCGAACAAACAGAGCTTCCGAACTATTCTGGAGAATTGATGTTTTTTGTTATAATCTAAGAACACATTGAATGATCTGAAAGAAAAGATTACACAAGAAATATGGAAGTGTTTATGTAAAGCAGTTGAGATAGTCACTTAGAGCTTTTTGCTTGAAGATCATTCTTTCTCTCGCATGTCTTTGTATCTTCAAGGTTGCAAGTGAGAGGCTATTTACAGTTGACACTTGAGGAAGAGGTTATTTCGAATTTCAAAATAACCGTTGAGAGGGAAAGTGTGCAGCTGTCGTTTTCACTTTCCAGAGGCCAGAGCCTACAGCCAATCATCTTGTTTCTTGTATCTGTTGGTTTGTCTGTTGCGCTTTGATCAGAGTTGGTCAGAGTTTGTCTTCATTGTCTAACCAAATCAGGTAAAGTGTTCAGGTTGACCAGGAGACAGACTGTCTGTGGTTCTGAAGCTTTCCTTACCAGGTATAGGCAATTGGCAAATGTGTGCAGGTCAACTCTGTCTCTGTTGATCGTCTGTTGATCTTATCAAGCGTGGCTTGATTCTTATCTTTCGAGACCCTTTTGATTTAGAGTTGGCAAGAGAACTTATGGATCCTTTTATGATTAGGGCTTAACCTTTTGATTCGCATGCCTTCTATGGTGATGGGCTTCGTTTAAGCCTTAAGGCTCAAATCAACATCTTTGAACTTTTGCTTAAAATTGACCAAACACTTCAACAAATACATCAGTATAAATAAATAATTTTTATCTCTTCATGTGTTATTAATTATGGAGATATTATATTAATATATTTTTGCCATAATCAAAATTTATGTGGAAATTGTGTTTCAACACCCTTTGCTATAATTTCATAAGCGGAATTATCTAATTGCCCCTATAAGCGTAATTCCATAAATCCCTCGCGGCTACGCTTACAACAAATGCATGAATAACGTTGTTTTACCAAAAACGACATTGAATTATAAATTTATTCATGCATCTTTACTTTGTCTCTTCCTCATCTTGCGTCCAGCTCCTTTGTCAAAAAAAATTATAATTACGAGGCCAGACCCGACATCCCAACTCAAATATGGTTCTTCCACTTGCTCACCATTGTAACAAATTCTAATACTGTCGCAGCTTCCATGGAACAACTAGAAAGCGCTTCCTTAGCAAATTTGCCACATAAACAGAATCGCATTCCACCCATAGTTTGTGCCCTCCTTTTTCCAAGCAATCTGAATCGCAAAAATAACGGCTTTGAATTTTGAAATATGCACAGAGGGAGTATCCACTCAAAACGAAAAAACAACCCCGAGCAAATCCTCGAGTAGTTTGAAACACTCCCTTTGCGTCTCCCATTTCTGTATTAATATTTGCATAACCATTTGTGTTAACTTTGAGCCATCCTGGTGGAGGACGAACCCAAGTAACACTAACTATATTAGGAGCTCAAGGTGGTCTAAGGGGAATAGTAACTGCCTAAGAACACGAAACTCATCAACATTGTTTTTCATATGACCTTCATTACCAATACCGCCTTCACGGATAATAATCCAAAGCCTACAGAGCACAAGATGAATTGAGGGTGTTTCATTCTCAAAAATCACAATATTTCTAGTGTGCCACAACATCCAAATCAAACTAACAACTTCAATTGACTATAACAAACCCACTTGAGAACTGAAGCTATAATTTAAACAATTCAAGGTAAAAGCAGCTAGAGAATCTGTCAATATGATATTTTTACCAAAAAGAGAGCTCAACACTCTCCAAGCAACCTGAGAAAAAGAATAGTGAACCAGAATATGTTCAATTGATTATGAGGCCGCTTTGCATAAAATACAATGGGAAATAGTAAGCATGACACGCTTTTGCAATTGGTCATGCGTTGGCATGTAACCCAATAAAGCCCTCGAGCAAACGATCGAACGAGAAGGAGGAATGACTTCAGACCAAATAAACTTGCACCATTGAACCTTTGCTGCATTATTACCCAATGAAAAATAGAAACCCTTGATAGTAAAAATACTTGAAGAAGAACATGTCCAGACACAGAAGTCCTCATCATCACCGCCACGCCTAATCTCCATAATATGCTACTATAAAACCCGTAGAAGTTGCTGTAGGTTTATGCATGACTCTTGATAGGGGTTAAAAACCTCTATCTTTTAGTACGGTTTTAGGGACTATTTTGTATCTTTTATTTCCTCTTTATTTACTTTAATAACAATTTATTATTGTTTTGTCAATTTTAGGTTTTTAAATTACTTTTTAGCTTTTTATTAAATATTTCTAACTTTTGTCAAATATTTTGTCACTTTTTATAAATTAATCTCTATTTGTTATTTTGAACTTTATCTGTACCCAAAATTAAGAAATTAACGTACCAAAAATAAATCAAATTTGACTTGGTAATTAAAAAGGATTTTTGGTAGGATAATTAATTAATTTTAGGTGAATTATCTAAATAATATATTATGAGATTATGTGCAGATTTTTAGAGATAAATGTGGAGATTTTTAAGGATCAGAATCAGAGACCCACTTGGCGCATCAAAATCAAATAAAAGTCATGCAGAATATTTTGGCAGATTTTTAGCGATTATCTTTGGGCTTTTTATATTTAAATAATTATATTTTATCCCCAAAGATAAATTAGTTTTTATTAGATAATAATTGGAGAGTTATTTTTTCATTAGAATAGCTCTTTGTTAATTAGTCTTTCGTTAGGAAAGCTTTTTATTAATTAGTCTTTCATTAGGAAAGCTTTTTATTAATTAGCCTTTTATTAGGAATAGGTTTTATTAATTAGTTTTCCATTAGGAATAGGTTTTAGTTTTTCATTATAAATAGTTCCATTTGTTAAGAATTATTGTCATCTTTCATTATTGTAATTTACTTTAGCTTTCCCCTTGAAGTTCCTCTCCATCTCCTCCATCTTCCTCAACCTCCATTGAATCTCCTTCAAAGCTGTTCACCGAGGAATATTCAAGGTCCGTCCTTAAGACCTAGAAAGCCGGCTGCAGAGTAGACAGGTTCCCTGAAAGGGATTTTCGTATCGCCTTTTATCTTTCCTTGTTTGTACTCTTTGATACAGTTTATGAATCCTAGGCTAATTGTATCCTGTGACATTGTTCTTCGCCTTTAATAATATTTTAGCTCTTATTTTGTTCTATGATTATTTGTTTAATCTTTGTCTTACGCTTTATTCAATTGGTTTAACTCATTCAAAAGCCCCAAAATCTAGTAGGCACATATTATGAGCTGAATCTGACCTAGTCAGAGCCTAGGAGATTGACGACCTCTTAGTTGATTAAGCCCAAATTGCTGAGCCTTAGACCTAGTTTCGGCCTTACAAGAGAATCACGCACTAGGAACTTCATGAGGGTAAGTAGGGTTAATCGCCTTGAATACAAGTGACTTAGATTAGGTTTTTAATCAATAGACCCAATAACTTAACTTCATTATTATCGTTCATACCATGTTCCTTCGGGTAATTGCATTAGTGGAAGATCACCTAGGAGTAGTATAACTTAATTAGGAGTAGTTTAACTTAATTAGGCGTAGAATAACTTAGTTAGAATTAGCATAATTTAGCTAGGAGTAGCACAATTCAACCTAGGAGTAGATTAACTTAAACAAACAAACTCAAAACCCACAAAGTCTAGATAACACCTGAGACCAAGTAGCTCGATACTTGTGGTAAATAAGTCATGTGGATTCGATACCTGGACTTTCCAGATTTATTACTTGATAACGACGAGGTACACTTATCCCTTAGTGAGTCTCCTTTACGGGAGGCGCATCAACTCTCTATTGAGAAATTCCTCAATGCTATTAAACCGAGCACGTTGGATATTACAAGGGCGATTTATTTGTTCACCCACCGAGGTCTTAATCCACAATTCACTATAGAAATTCATCTTTGCATTGTTGCCAATCCACTAATGAGTTAGATCCCTAAGAATATAGTAGACCTCTTAGATTGATGGCCAAATTGAAGAATTAGAAATTGCAGCTTTCGAAAAACCGAAACATACAAGAAAACGCTGTTTTAAAAGAGTTGAAAATAAAGAATTTCCAGTAAGTAATTCCTATGCCATCTTGCAAAGAAGAGGCTTATTAAAATGAAGCAAATCTTTTATGCCCAGACTGCCATTCTCAATTAGACTACAACAGACTTTCCATGAAATAGTAACAAGCTTCCTCGTGTCAATATAGCCAGTCCATAAAAAATTCCTAATAGAATTAATCATGCCTTTCAAAAGCGCCACTGCCCACTTGTAAATAATGAAGGAATGAATGAAAGCCATTGTCAACACCGACTTAATCAAAGTCAGCAAATGAAATAGAAGTTTCTTTTCATTTACTAAAATTAGCCAGAAACCTATCCGCAAGAGATTGCAAACAACGCCTACGAGCTCCAATAAAAAGTGGGATGCCAAGATAAGAGAAAGGCAACTCCTGCAGCCGAATGCCAATTAAATTTGCCAAAAAAGCAGCACGTTGGG
The DNA here is from genome assembly GCF_963576675.1 of Euphorbia lathyris. NCBI lineage: Eukaryota > Viridiplantae > Streptophyta > Magnoliopsida > Malpighiales > Euphorbiaceae > Euphorbia > Euphorbia lathyris. The sequence continues at coordinate 24,460,529 of NC_088915.1, forward strand.
CTAAAGTATGCTTCCTAAAATACACAATCGACTTTCCCCAATTGACAATCTGCCCCGGAAGAACACCATAAAAATCAAAAAGTTTTTTAATAGTGCGCATATTCCGAACAGTAGCTTTACAAAAAAAAAATCAATATATCATTTGCGTATAACAGATGTGAAGGAAAACAACAGGCAAATAACATATTATCAAACTCTCCACTTGCTTCTAATTTAGCGATCCAGCGACTGAAAAAAGCCTCAGCAAGACCAAATAAAACATGAGATAAAGGATCTCCTTGACGAACCCCACATGAGCAAGTAAAATAGCCCCAAAAACGACCCCGAACAAGAATCGAGACTCGAGAAGAAGAAAGGATATTAAAGATCCAGTCTCTAAACTGCAATGAAAAATCGAAAGCTTCTAAGAGTGCAAGCAAAAAATTCTAATACAGCGTATCAAACGCCTTTCAAATGTCAATTTTCAAAGCCATATTATCGCCAAAACAACATTTGTCCAAAGAATTAATCCCTTCTGAAGCTGCATATGTACAATGGTGGATACTTCGATTTTTTTATGAACCCGAATTGGTTCGCATAAACAATGCGAGAAGCAATAATTGCAAGTCTTTCTGCCAGAATTTTAGAAATAATTTTAAAACTAATTACTCATAACAATTAGTCGATACTGATCTACTCGGCTGGCACCCTCGATTTTAGGAATTAAAACCATGGGATTAGAATTCATACCAGGAAGAATATGACCATTGTTAAAAAAGCTTTTAACCATATTACAATCATCGGAACCAACAATATTCCAAAAAGTTTGGAAAAAAATCCATGTAAAAACCATCAGACCTAGGTGCACTCTCTTTATCCATAGTAAAAACTGAAATCCAAATTTTCTCATTTGAAGGACATCTCGCCAAACCAACATTGTTTTCTGTTATGACAGACTGGGACATAACATCCGCAACTACTCCTAAATCCAATGAAGTGCTACGACTAGTAAAGACCTGAGAGAAATAATCATCACATGTGAATAGATAGCTTCCATTGAGTTCGTAATTTCTCCATTAATTTCCATAACATCAATTCCAACCCTCAATTTTTTAATAGCAGCAACTCAGTGGAAGAAAGATGTGTTCCGAACCCCATCTTTTAACCATTTAACTCTACTCTGTTGAAACACAATTTCCACAATAATTTTGATTTGACAAAAATATAAATTGGAATTAATATCCCTAAATAAAATTGTCAACACATTAAATTTAAAGCATTGATTTATGTTATACTAATGTGTTTGTTGAGTGTATGGATAAATTAAAGGGAAAAGTATAAAAATAAACCTTGTGGTTATACCTGTTTTTGATCGGCACCCTTGTGGTTTAAAAGTTTACAAAATGGTACATTGAGGTTCATTCCGTTAACAAACACATGCTAAATTGACTAACGATGTTAAAAAAAGTCAAAAGTCAAAGGGAAAAGAGTTAATTGTGTCCTTATATTTATTTATTTTATAAATTAACTCTCATTATTATCTAATTATCACAAACAAACCCCAAAATAAAAACAAAATATCAAATTCACCATCTTCCTCCTTCGCTCACTTCTTTCTTTAATTTATTTTCCTTCTCTCTCTAAACAGACTCACTCTCCATTTCTATTTTCTCTCTCTAAAATATTTTTTACTCCTACCATCGTACACTCCTCCAAGCTTACTCCAGTCAATGAATTCCTTCCCATAAATACAATGAAAATCAATGTTGAATGTGTGGAACAATGAAAAAATCGAATTTGAAAGCATAAGAAAAGAAATTTGAAAAAACGAAGAAATACTATAGTCTATCGTAGAGGTATGAGTAAGGAACATGTATTTACCTCTCTTTGCATTTCTCCAGAAACCTCTATAGCGACATTTTGCGTGAATCGATAGATCTATTACACATAAAAGTAAATTAATTTAAAAAAAACAAAAAAGATAGATCATGGAGAAGAAAATAGCAGTAAAATGAGACAAACCTCCATCAACGAGTCATTGTTCATTGTTCGAATTAATAGATTTAGAGTATTTCTCAGCCAGTTTTAGAATCGTTTCTGCCTGTTCAACATTCCACGAAATTATTTTGAAACAATTAGTAATTAAAAGAATAATAAATGTTTTCTCATCTTCATCCAAATCAAATAACCTTATCATGATGAACATCAAACACAACGACTGTTCCGTTGTAAAAGATCGTCAACGGAGCCTGTCAGAATCGGAGTCGGAGGTGGTGGATTCTCAACAGCAGGACTAAAAGAAAAGACAAATTGAGACAATTATTACTTCGAATAAATTGAACATGGAAGAACCGGAGGAGGAAATCACAGACTTAAGAATCTTAGTATTCATTTTCGAAATCTCAGTATTCATTTTCAAAATTTATGCGATTTTTCAAATTTCTCTTATTGGTACAAGTAAAAAATATTTTGGAGAGAGAAAATAGAGATGGAGAGTGTATGTTTAGAGAGAGAAGGAAAATAAATTAAAGAAAGAAGTGGGAGAAGGAGAAAGATGGTGAATTTAATATTTTGTTTTTATTTTGGGATTTGTTTGTGATAATTAGACAATAAGAGGGTTAATTTATAAAATAAATAAATATAAGGACCAAATTAACTCTTTTTTCTTTGACTTTTAACACAATTATTCAATTTGGTATGTGTTTGCTAACAAAATGAACCTCAATGTACCATTTTGTAAATTTTTAAACCACAAGGCTACAATCGGAAAACAGATGTAACCATAAGGTTTATTTTTGTACTTTTCCCTAAATTAAATTATAAGTGTAAAGAAATTAAAATAAAGCCCAAGTCAAAGAGTTAAAGTCAAAGCCCAAAGATCTAAAGGGAAAGGACAAATGGATCCAAGGCTTGTGGATTGACTCAGCCCAGCAAGAAGAAGGATCCAGAAGAAAGTTTTGCCTTCACCATGAAGCTACTGATTTCGGGAGGCCATTTGTGGAAAGATTTAGAAGCAATAGATAAGTTGTCGCTGTGTTGACCTGAAGACTTTGCCAAAAATGGAGAGACAATCCGATGCTTCTGTATAAAGCGTTAAAGCGTTGTTGACCAGGAAACAAAACGCCATAGAAGACATTTTTGTGATTGGCTGTGGCACTGGCTGCTGAGGACGAAAAGGACAGTAGAGCCGTTTCCCTCCAATGCTTATTTCGAAATTCGAAATGACTGATGCCTTAAAGTGTCACTATAAAAGACATGTCATTTGCTTCATTGGAACTTGATCTTCACATGCAAAAGCTCTAAGCAATTTATTCTTGAAGTTCCAGCAAAAGCAAAGAAAAGCAATATTACACAAACTCTCATCTCTTGTGTAAACAATAGATTAGATCAATCAAAGAGTTCTTAGTTTAGAACAAAAATTTATCAATTATTATAGTTAGTTCGGAGGCTTTGAGTTGCTTGGTATTTAACAATCAGAGTTAGATAATTCTGAGTATAGGTATATAGAGGACGATACTTTGTAACTACTCATTGACTATTGTAAGGATTTGTTCTCTACCAGAAAGAGCTCAGTGGTGAATTAAAGCTTGGAAGAGAAATTCTAAGGACTGGATGTAGGCAGGAGGCCGAACCAGGATAAATCCGCTGAGTAGTATCTTCTAACCCTTATCTCTTATACTTGCTGGCTTTTGTCTTTGTTGTGTGATTACTTAACTTAGCCTGCTGAGTTGTTGGATAAAGTGTTGTGTTGAGAAATAGACTCTTAGAGCATCTCCAACAGCCTCTTAAGTTGGCTCTTAAGTTAAAATTTGAGGAGAGAGAATGAAAATCCATCTCCAACAATCTCTTAGTGGCTCCTCAAATCACTAAGAGCTTCTCCATCCTCTATATTAATAGAGAGTCTCTCTCCACCTCTTAGTGTCTCCTAACTTCATTTTTTTTATTAATAATTTATTATTGATGTGTCTCTCTCCTCACACTATTGGTAATGTAACAATAAAGAATAATCTTAATAATAAAATAATAAATAAGGAGTGAATATAAGGAGCATTGTTGGAGATCATATATCTTTGCCACTCTTAAATCACTAAGAGTCAATTATTTATATTATTTTTAGAGAGCTCACTAAGAGTCTCTTGGAGATGCTCTTATGTGTTATCTTCTGAATCAATATAAGAAACAACTTTAGTTGCTGATTAACTAAAGTTGCCTCTGACCGCACATAGTGTTTTGTGCTATTGAACTTTGTGAAGAAGTTTTTTTTACTAACTCAAAATCAATAAAAAAATTCAAATAGTTCCTTTAACCCCCCCTAGGAACTTATTCTCACAACACAATGGACTAACATACTCCGCTCTTTATAAAAAGCTTATTTCCTCTAGAGCTCTAATTCGAGGCTAGCGTGAGCTAAAAGCTCTTGCTCATGAAGATCTGTCTGGAATCCCACTTCTTCAAGTTGATGTTGAACCATAACTAATTTCTCACTTGTAACACGAATATTCTCATCAAGCAACTCGAAAATACTACGGTTCCAGTTTTTAAGAAGGGGACGTAAAGTACGCAATTTATGGCATAAAAGCTGCATTAGAGGTAGAGAGCTTTGTGCATCAGCCCAATAATAAGCAATTACCCGTGTAGAAGAGGATGTGTAACCCACGTAGAAAGGAACCAGAAGCGAGAAACCTGAAGATCACCATGAGTACAAGAAAACAGAAGAGGATTATGATCCGATAAATGCCGTGGAGGCGCAACACAATAAATCGAATCCCAAAAATCCATAAAACCTATCGAGACTATTGATCAATCCAAACGACACTCAACCCTTGCAGAACCCAGTCTACCATTACACCAAGTGTACTTTGCACCAACTGTTTCGATATCAAAAAAATTGCACATATCAATGAATGACCAAAAATCAACACAAGACGAACTAACCGGTAAAGCATCCGTCTTCTCATGTGCTCTGACTATTGCATTAAAATCTCTTATAATTAACAAACTCTCTGGAGATAAATCACATAGGCCAATAACATCTGACCAAAGAGATAAACGATGAAAAATTAAATTGTTGTCATAGACGAAGGTGATACGCTACACAATACCCGACACACTATAATCCATTGTGATATGCTGCTCATGAATTCTCATATATATATAGTTAATTTTTATGAATTCTCATTATATGTTGTTATTCAATACAAATATGAAAATATTCTTTTTGTGTTTATCCTTTTTTTTTATGGTTTTTGTGAAGAATATATTGGTAATTCTCATCATTCGATTTCATATTTTTCTGAAGTGATTTCTGATTGTATTTTGTTGATTCAAGAGCTAGATGATGTATCTATCTCTTTTGTTAAACGGTCAGCGAACTGTGCTGCTCACTATCTAGCTCGAGCAGTTAGTTCTGTGTCTCACCGTAGTGAGTGGCATTTTGCCCCTCCTTTTTTGTCCTCTATTCTTTTTTGCTGATTTTAGCCAACAATATTGCCTTTTCTTTCAAAAAAAAATATTGGTAATTTATATAAAAATGTGGATACAATAAGAGCATTTTTAAAATAATGATCATTGATAAGTTTTTATATTTAACTTGTTTCAAGAAAAGAAAAAGTTAATAAAGGGGATGAAGATGAGGAAAAGAAAAAAAGAATGAATGTTTGAATAATAAGAAGAAAAATAAAGACACATAAGAAAACAATAGCAAATCGATGAAAATGGTGGAAAAAAATGAAGTTTGAGAAATACAATTAAAAAAGTTACAAGTAAAAGAAAGTGTGGATATTCATTAGAATTTTATTTCAAAAAGTAGTATAAAGGTAATTTCCTTAAAAGTTAACACGAGTAAGGATGACAATGAGTACTCTATTTGTGGGGACCCACACTATTCAATCTTATTAAGATTATACGTACCTTTTGGTATGAGACGGGGTTGGACTCAAAAAAATTATACGTGACGAGTATGGTAATACCCTCGAGTATCCAGTACCATTACCTGCCATATGTTTGATTTTCATCTATTGACTTTAACCACTAAGTCAATTTATTTTTATTGATTAAGATTGATTTATAATTTTTTTTTGAACCAGAAAGATAAGATCATATAGATGATGGATTCGCATCCATAGAAATAGTGTTCACAAGCCATTCCGGCACTACAGTTGAAAAGAAATCGCTAGCATTGGAACAGGCAAGCCTAGCTACCAAATGAGCTGCACTGTTCACTATACGAGAAATAAAAACTAATTTAAATGATGGGGTGGATCTTAATACTGTTCGACATTCCTCTATTATCATTCCGAACTCAGAGATATCCTGTTTTCCAGAATGAATGGCATCTACCACTAGTTTAGCATCAGATTCAAATTCAACAAATGTGTAACCCATATTAGAAAGCTAGAGTAAGCTCGTACGAATTGCAAGAGCTTCAATGGCACGAGGCTCTTTCATACCTGGGACAAAGCTGCTGCTGCATAGTAAGAATGCTCCCCTTTCGTCTCTAATAACCGCTCCCATACCGCTGCTCCTCAGCTCTTTGAAGATTGCCCCGTCAATATTGCATTTGACAAAGCCTGGGCTAGGTGTTTTCCATCTCTGAGTTACTGCAATATGCCCCACGGTGAGCCATTCTGTCAGCACGGGATCATTTGGGTGATTAAAGTCGCTCCCTGTTGTTGCCCTTTGTCCATGCTGTTGTTGTTGAGCGAGAACCGCGGTCTGTTGCCGATTTAAGGCAGACGACGGCAGCGTCTACAGGTCTCTGGTCTAATCACTTGTGCATGCAATGGTCCGTCGACTCCATCGCGGTTTTGCTGACCCGCCACACCATTCCATGCTGCCACTCTAGTGCCCGACGCCTTCTGTTGATAGGCCCTCCAGTCCTGAACTGCTTCCAGGCTGATACGCCAACTGGTGTCTGCCGGTCACCATCTCATGTGCCAGAGGACTCTGTTTCTGTGGTCCTAAATTGCTTTGAGTGCACAACATATTCTGACGATCAAATCTTGATTTGAGTCACTTAACGCATGTAGGAGCCAATCACCAAGATTCATGTTTCCCAAGGACGGAGTAGGTATTCCTGCAATACGTCAAATGTCACCTGCGAAACAACAATCAGTAAATAAATGGTTATCCGACTCCTCTTGCTCCACACATACAGGGCATTCAGTTGTAATAGGGACTCTTCTTTGGGCCAGCCGCACCCTAGTGGGTATGCATTTCGAACAGAGGCGCCAAATAAATTGCTTAAGCTTTGGGGGGATCATCAACTTCCACAACCTCTTCCACCCTTCATGAGCTCTGTCTCCTTCTACCATGCCCATGCCAGACAAATAGCCTGAATGAACATTATAGTGTTTATCCCTTGACCAATGCCAGATTCTCATATCCTCCCCTGCATTGTATGGCAGGATGATATCACTAATAGCCTGCACTTCCGTTTCACTAAAGCACCCGTTTAGTCTCTGTATGTCCCACCCACGCCCATTCTCAAGTAATAGTTCAGCCACCGTCAAATTCTCCAATCCAGGTACCATAAAGGAGTTTATGCAAAAACCCTCTAAATTAGGAACCCATGCATCCTCCCAAGCTCTGATAGATCTACCATTTCCCATTCTCCATCTAGTTCTTGTCTTCAATATACCAAGGCCTTCCCATATACTTCTCCAAACCATACTAGGATTATTGCCTAATTTGGAGATAAGTAAGTCCTCCCTAGGGAAATATTTAGCTTTGAACATTCTACTTACTAAAGTATTTGGGAATTTTAGTAATTTCCACCCCTGTTTGCCTAACATTGCCAGATTAAACGTATGTAGGTCCTTAAAACCCATCCCACCTAACTCTTTTGATCTACACAGTTTACCCCAATCAAACCAATGAATGTTTCTCCTCCCCTCAGGTTTCATTCCCCACCAAAAAGAATTCATTAATTTTTGCAACTCATCACAGATAGATAAGGGTAAAAGGAACGTACTCATACAGAAAGTTGGCAAGGCTTGAGCCACAGACTTGAGAAGAACCTCTTTCCCAGCCTGGGAAAGGAATTTAAGACCCCATGCTCCAAATCTCTTGCGCAGTCTATCAATCAGAAAAGTAAAGATTCTGCGTTTGGATCTCCCGATAAGTGGCGGTAATCCCAAGTAGCGACCTGTGTCAAGGGGAGTACTCACCCCCATGATCGTTTTAATCTCAGCTCTTACTTCCTCAGACGTATTTAAACTGAAAAATATCCTTGATTTATTCAAATTTACTGCCTGACCCGATGCCACTTCATATTCTAATAGGATGTCCATGACCTTTCTAGCCTCAACTGAAGTAGCACTAAAAAATAGGAAGCTGTCATCAGCAAAAAAGAGATGTGTTACAGCCGGTGCCCTTCTACAGATCCTACACCCTGAGATAAGCCCTTCATCTTTAGCTTTTCTTATTAGTTTAGATAAGACTTCTGCACACAGGATAAAAAGATATGGCGATAGAGGGTCCCCTTGTCTCAACCATCTTCCTGGGACAACTTGGTCAGAGCATTCCCCATTGACTGACACCTTATATTTCACAGTTGTGATACAGAGCATCATCCACCCAATCCAGATTTCATGGAATCCCAAACGAATCATCACTGCTTTCAGAAATTCCCAGTCCACTCTGTCATAGGCTTTGCTAATATCAATTTTTAAGGCAACCTGACCATTCTTCCCTCTGTTTAATCTCTTCATGAAGTGTATACTTTCAAAGGCCACCTGAACATTGTCAATTATAGACCTGCCTGGGACAAAAGCAGATTGTGTGTCACCAATAATTTGAGGGAGTATCTTTTTCAACCGATTTGCTAAGCCTTAGCGATTATCTTATAGATGACATTACACAGTGCGATAGGGCGAAAATCCTTAAGCCTTTGAGGATTATCAAGCTTTGGAATAAGGACAATTGTGGTATCATTTATCCCCTTGGGAAATTCCCCCTCTCGGAGCCACCTTGCACAAGCTGCTCCCACTTCTACCCCCATTGTATCCCAAAATGTTTGATAGAAACTAGGGTTAAGCCCATCAGGGCCAGGGGATTTGTTAGGACTCATAGAGAACAGGGCTTGTTTAAATTCCTCCAGAGCAAAAGGGGCAATAAGTGATTCATTTGTGGAGGAATCAATTAATGTGTCAATAACCTCGACCGTATCCACCCTACTCAAATTCGAAGCAGAGAAGACTTCCTGAAAGTATTGCTGCGCAAGGTCCATTAAACCCGCCTGGTTTTCAATCACTCCCCCATTCTCATCTAACAGAGAGGCAATAACATTTTGTTGTCTTCTGGCTTTGACATTAGCATGGAAGAAGTGTGTATTTCTGTCCCCTTCAGTCAACCAGAAAGCCTTAGCCCTCTGCCTCCAATAAACCTCTTCAGCCTCAAGGGTGTCATTAAGTTTCCTTTTGGCAAGGAAATAAGCGGCAATGGAGTCCCTATCACTGCTGCCATGTAACCTCTCCATTTGGGTCCTCCATTTTCTGATCTGACTCTTGAACCGTGTATTAAAGCCCTTTCCCCACACAGCCATTCTCTGTACACACCCCTCTAATTTCTCTTGAACTGGTTTGCAACCCTGCCCCTTCCAATGACTTCGAACCAGAATTTGGAACTCATGTTCCTTAAGCCAAAAGAGGTTTGCAACCCTGCCCCTTCCATGTTATGTACACACCCCTCTAATTTCTCTTGATTTATAATTTTTTAATTTAAAATATTTGTTAAATTTGTAAATGAATTATTTATAGATGCTTTATTAAATTTATTGTTTATTAAATTTGTAATATTTATTGTTTTATATGTTGATCCTTAACAGGTAAGTGTATCTGCGAATATCCGTGATTTAAATGAGATGAATATGAGATTCATGAAATATACTTGTTAGGGTAATGTGATGGGTATGTGTAATGAAAAAATAAACGAGACAGAGTTTGTGACTAAGGGCCCCTTTGGTTGTTTGTTGTTTGCTGTTGTTGATTGCTGTTTACTGTTGCTGATTGTTGTTTACTGTTTGATTATTAGTGTTTGGTAAAATTATGATTGTCTGTTGCTGTTAGCATGTAAAATGACTAATATGGACATGTCTTAAATAAATAAATAAATTTAATTCAATAATATGCAAAAATATCCCGAGCTAACATTGACAATTAAAAACAATTTTATCCCGAACATCTAAAATTGCGTAATTTTACTTCTAATGTTAACAATCAAAAACAATTTTACACCTAATATTAATAAGTTTGATTAATTTGAAAAATAATTCCTTAATTATTCCGCTTCCATTCTAAGATAAAAATGAAATGAATAAAAAGTAAAAAATATAAACATATGTAAATATAAAGCCTATCAGTGAAGACCGAAAACCTTTTTTAAATAGTGGAATCTATGGACATTAATTAAATAGACTTGTGACTAATGAGAAGTAAAAATGGTAGATTTGCAATTTGTAAAAAAAAAAACTGCTGTTTATGGTTGATTATGAAAGGCATCTAAGTCAGAAAACGTAAACGACAGATTTGGAAAGGCAACAGTAGCATTTTGCTGCTTTTATAAACAACAGCCTTTTCCTTCCCAACAGCAATCAGGAGCTACTTTTTAATTTTAACCAAACAGTGTTGTATCTCCGTTTAGAAGAGAAACAACAAACAGGAGCTAAAAAGTGGAGAAATAAACACCGTTCTCTAATACTACCTGCATCCCAGAACATGGACAAGAGAGGTGCCTCTCTAGGGTCCAAGGGAGGGAGGACCCTAATAATAATATTTGTTTAAAAACAAACACAGAAAATTAAATCTTAAAAATTGCAACAGTTATAGAAATAAAAGTGTTACAAACGATTTTATCAAACTTATTGGTATGAAATTCTTGAGATTGTCAAAGTAGCAAATTCACGTAGGCGCCACTTGACTATCACGTGTCCGTTATTTTCATGGAAAAATAAAACAAAATAAAATTTAGTTTTTTTTTCCATAAAAATAACAAACACATGACTGTCACGTTTCATTTTGGTTAGAGATTTGAGTTGACTAATTATTTTGATGTCTTTTAACCACTAAAATCGACAAAGTTATCTAATTGAGACAAAACTTAAAATTAAGTTATTTTATTAAAACAAATTAAAATTTAATGACTATTTTAAGACAACCATATATAAGTTCAGTGATCGATAATGCATTTAACTTCATCTCTAAACAGGAGAAAATGATGGGCCACAAATAGATACTAGTCAGAATTCAAATCGTGAATAATTACGATTATTTGAATAATCTAAGATTAAGTTGTGGCTTAATAGTAATATGTTGTTAAGAATAATTAAGTAGACCCATCAGTGATCTTGCAAAACATGCCACTTGTTCCCCAATATCCGTCTAGACCCGCCACACATCTCCATTCTTCTTGGCATTTACTCGCTCATCTTCTGCCACGTAGATCCCATTAATTAAATAATTAATATAATCATCCCACCCCCCATTCCTATGCTATACAAAGATTTGACGTAGACCACTCCACCAATCATCTTATTCCACTTCTCATTCTTCATTTTCAACCAACATCATTAACTAATTATTTTATACCTTAATCTCTTATTCTCTTTTATTATCACCAAGCTTACGTGCCCTTCTCAAATTAAATTATTACGATACTTGCATAGTATCTTATTTATTTATTTATTATTATTATTTTCAAGTTTAAGTCTACAAATAACACATAAAAAAAACTTAAAAAAGGGGTGGAACTCTATTTATAATGCATTTGGGTTGGACTGATTGAGATAGTTACACGTTACACATTGATAGATAAAATTGTATTTCAACTGAACGAGAACCTGAATAGTTCCAAACCCATTTGATCCTGGATTAGGTACAACCTACTGTAACGGCTTGATCGATCCATTACCATATTCAAACTGTGTCATACGATCCAGTCTTATAAGTCATTATGTAATCTTTTATGATGGTGTCACGTGATTTTGATTTATGGATGATTGTGTGATTTTCTATGACAATGTCGTATAAACTATTTTATATTTTTCTAATATAACATTTTTTTTATCTTGATAATTCATATAGAATCGCGATAAAAAGAAATAAAAAAGACATAAAATACTGAATTTACTAAAAATCAACTTTCTCAATAAAAAATAAATATGTTACTGTGTTTTAATCTAATGATGATAGTTATTGGAATAACGGAGTGTTTGTTAAGAGAGATATAAAAGATGAGATAGGGATAAAAAAAAACACGAGATACATTATAATGTGTTTGTTTGGGAGATAGAAGAGTGAGACGGATGAGGGATAAGTTTCTTATCCCTCAAATCCTATACCCGGGAGGCGGGTGGTATAAGAGGATGAGATAAGCTCCTGCGATTTTAATAGGATGGAAAAGTTCATTTTATCCTTCAAATTAATGTTATGTGTTTAAATAAGGTTAAAATAGTAAAATGTATTATTTTATCCTCATCCACATCCCACGTGCGAAACATTGAATAATAATTCACGACTATCATATTTTTACCCTTATCCCAACCATTTATCCTTATCCCTATCTCAACCTTTATCCCTATCACTATCTCAATATAATACCAAACACCCGTAAGTAAAATATAGTGGAATAATTTATTTTTGCATGAATATTAATTTTGATATTTGGAATAAGTAAAATATGTTGAGAAAAATAGAGAATAATTTCCTTAAAGAAAAAACGGTAATGCTAATCTAATAAGTAACAAGGTGACTTGGCATTTAGTATTAAATTTATTTTTGCATGTACGTGGCATTAATTAATTGAGGCATGACAATTGTTTGTTTTTTTTTTGGCTTAATACACAAATAACCCCTTGAACTTTTCCAAATATTGCAACTGCCCCCCTCAACTTTCAATTGTAACAACTTACCCCTTAAACTTGTCCAATTGTAAAACATAACCCCAAATTGGAAATTTTTTTACCCCGTATTTGAAGCAACCGTAAAAAAGTTTTTCCGGATTCGTATCACGCCAAAGATCTGATTATCATACTCCACGAGCGTTGCAGATTTTGTATTTCACGTGTTTTTTCAATTGCAGTCCATGTCAACAATTTGGGGTTGTGTTTTACAATTGGACAAGTTTAAGGGGTAAGTTGGTACAATTAGACAAGTTTGAGGGGTAAGTTGTTACAATTGAAAGTTGGAGGGGCAATTGCAACATTTAGACAAGTTCAAGGGGTTATTTGTGTATTAGGCTTTTTTTTTTTTTTTAATTAAACAACAAATGGTTTTTACTTTGGACTAGTCTTCAATTCTAAAACTTAAGTGCCATATCAACCACATGTCCTATTGGCTATTAGTCCACACGTGATCCTTTCCACTTTTTTCTCACATTTTTATTCCACGTGTCATCCGTTAACATGCATTTAGGGCTTGACTTATCTCGTATAACCATCCGAAACGCACCGTTTCCGCCTCGTATCTGACTATTTAAATCCACACATCTTTCAAAATCTCATATTGTTAATGCTTTTACACGAGAATCATCTGATTGACACGCTCCAAAAATTAGCATAAGAAATGACCGTGATCAATAATTCCATCCAAGAAACTCAAGATCGAGTCTCTGATCTTGAAGTTCAACCGAAATCCAAGGATCTATCATCTGCCATGGAGTTCGAAGATCGCGATTCTAGGAAGAAAGGAGTGAAGGAATCTGTGGAGGCAGAGATGGCCAGTGAGAGCGGAGGATCCTCGGAGGAATACGTTGGGGATTCGCCGAGATCGGTCGGAAAGTGGCGGATGAACAAGTTAGGTGTTGTGCACAGTCAGGTGTTAAAGATTAGAGAGGAAGATTCACATCTCGGTGAAGATATCATTGTGAGCGCTAAAGATAATGTTATGAATAACGCAGGTTCTGGTCAGAATGCACAAATCCGATTTGTTTCGTCGGCGGTGGATGTGATGCTGTCTTCTAGGCTGATCTTGCCTTCTTCTCCTCTCAGTGGCAAAACCGCCGTCAAGGCGTCGCCGTAGTAATAATTAAACTACTCCATTAATTCATTTAAAAGGTTCATTTTCTTCCCCTACAAATTATTCATCATTTTCTCGGTTGATTATTCAGATTAATTTTCATTATGTATGCCAAATCCTTTTTGTTTGGATCCTGAGAAAAAACCAGTAGATCAGTTTATTTTGTTTGGAAGAAATAAATATTTGGAATATCTTGTTAGTTTTCCGTTCCCTCCATTTTTTTAGCAATGACTCATTTTTACTGTCATGGTGAAAATAAAATTAAACCTCAGTAGGTTCGGGGAAACTCCGGATCTGGTAAGTAGTGGGACCAACAGTATTGACTGAATTGTTATTTTTCTGTTTGGCTTGTGGCAGGGGCAGGAATGGAAAAAAGATATGAAAGCGAGATTGGATTTGGATTGCATTGGAGTGGAGTGGAGTGGAATTATGAAATTGGGATGTTTGGTTATATGGTTATTCTTCTTCCTTAGAAGATTAAGGATAGTGATTTAGAAGGGAGGAAGAAAGAAAGAGAGTGATTAAATTTGATTGTAATTCCCTCTTCTTTGTACAGAGAAAAAGAAGTTAGTTTTGACCTTCATGTGAAACAAACATGGATGTGTTTGGATCAAGGCACAATCGCACATATCTGCTATTTAAGCTTTCAATACCATCCATGGATAAGTTATAAATCTCACTTTAAGTTTGGTAAAATTTGGTTATGATCCGATAATTGTCAATCATACTTATCAACTAGGAAGAGGAAAAAAAGGAAAATGAAAACTGGTTTAATTATTTGACTCTTTAATTTTAATTCGATGAAGGGTTTATAATCAAAATTGAAGATGAAATTTTACTATAATACAACTACTAGAAGGGCAAATATATAATTTGTCCGGATTTATGAAGTGAAGGGATGTTGTTTGGTTGGGTAGCAAATCAACACAAATTTTAGTTGTTTAGGAAATGGGACCGGTTTGGTTCCACCAACGATGGTTTTTGTATATTTGAGATTTGATAATTCTACCTAGTTTTTATCCTATCTTTAGGATTAGACTATGCTTACTTTGTTTTTGACAAAGTAAGCCTTACTTTATTTTTACTATCATTGGATGAACTTTCTTTGTTAAAGTCCACCATCATTTAATGGTGAAAAAAATAAAGTAAATTTTACTTTGTAAAAAACAAAATAACCATAGAAAACACCGTTTCTTTAATTAAGTAGTAGAATAGGTTATTTTCTTTCCTATCTTACTCTCAAAGCGTTGGAATAAGGAAGCCTTTAAAACTGCCTTGAAATCTTATCTACTCCTACTTTGGTCTTAATTGAGCTCAAACTTTTACTTCTATAATTCTATCTATTACCAAGAGAAAATATATCACTATCAAAGGTTTCAAAATTGATGGGGTTAATTAGTATATGGATGAGGAGGAGATTAGGGAGGCTGCAATTCTATTATATAAAAAAGTTTTTGATTACTAACAAATTGAAGTCTGTTATACCTTATTTAGTGCTATCTCAGCACACTGGTTTTGTGGCAGGCTGAAACATTATAGAAAACATTTTATTACATATTGGAGTATGACTTAGTTATTACATAACCGACTAGTAAATTGTGGCAAGTATGGTTTAATCAAATATGTTCTAAATCATGCTGAGCGACCAAGAGTGAAGTGCAATGATTGTCACTCTCCCACGAGAGAACAGATATCACCGGCCACTTGATTAGTGAAGCTAAAAAGCGTGTGGCCACATCTAAATTAAACGTTTAGAATTGCTTATTCGAACAAGTTTCGGATTTTGGTGTTTTCATATCATATTTTGATTAGAAATCGGCCAACAATCAAAACCCACAAAATTATGCCCCTACCATCTTCTGGCCAAATTCGATCGTTTAAAGCCTTAAAAATTAACAAAACTTTTGTAATTTTTCTTATTTCATTCCTTTTGCTTATGAGATTAGGTTTTATGATTTACTATATAAACTATGTTTAAGATGCATTCAACAAATTGATGCGATCGAAGATCAAGCAATTCAGTTTATGGATAAATCTGATCCGATGGCAGTTCGATAATTTCTATGAAGTTCCTAATTCCAGATTTTCGCATTTTTAGACCTTATTTTGATTGCAAACAAATCAACTTTCAAACCCACATCTTTACTATGGGTTCCGTCCTCTTTTGACCAAATTCGATCATTTAAGGCCTTAAATCGTGATTTACTGATTTTTAGGGACTTTTTGTATTTTTTTTCTTATTTCTTTCCTTTTCCTTTTGAGATTAGGCTTTAGGGTTTACTATATAAACAACGTTTAAGAAGTATTAAGCATCTTTTAATATTTAATAATACAATTTTGTATTATTGAATATTCTCACAATTTTGAAGGTTAATTAACGAGTATTCGTGCAAACATGTTTATAAACGTTTGTGATGTTTCTATTGCGTTAGTTGGTATCGGAGCCTATGGTATAGTCATTATGTAAACGTTAGCGATGTTCCTATTTTTCTAGATTTTTAGCTTTTTCTGAGGATTCACTTGGAACTATATCCCCTATCTTTAATGTCACTTTTCTTCACTTACCAATCCTCAAACCCAAGCTCGTCTAGCTCGACAAACATTTTCGCCCTTTCTATCAGTGATTTTAAATACATACAATTCCTCAAAACGAGGTCTTCCCCAAGTTTTTCACATATGTTCAAGTATCAGATTTTAAATACATACAATTCCTATTGCTTTAGTTGGTATCAGAGCCTATGGTATTAGTCATTATCAGACCTGGTCACGGGTTCGGATACCCGTCCATCCCATCCAAGCATAGGTTCCATGTACTGGGTTTGGACATGAAAATATATCTTTAGGTCTAGCCTGGTCCAAGTCTGTTAAAATCCGCCTCTTTTTTGGGTGGGCTTGAGATTTATAAAGATAGTCAGACCCACCTATTAATATTAATTAATAAATTAATAAATTTATATATTAATATTTATTTTAAATATATATTTAATATTTTATTATTAAAAATTATACATATATATTTATGTGGGCTCATATGGACTGGGCTTGGGATTTGATTTTTGCGTCCGAGCGCAATGTAGCCTGAGCCCGCCTAAATTAACAGTAGACTGGGCTGGGCTTAGGTTAAGCATTTTTAAATAAAAGCCCATTGGACCCGGCCCAAACCCAGGTCCATGAACAAGTCTAGTCATTATGGACTCCGAGGCTATGATAAAGTCTACCTTCTATATGTTGAAGTAGTTTTTATTGAACCTGTCCAAATATGTTCAGGTAGTTTTTATTGGTACTTTCTAAGTGTTTCAGGGAACGAGTTTTTTAGATTCAAATAGGTTCCTCCAGAGGCGCTACATGGGTTTCAAAAGGGTTACAAACTGCTACTCCATCCATAACACTTACATGTATATGTGGAGGTTCATTCACCTTACTCAATTGAGTCGATATTTTGGTAAAAACCGTGGAGAAAGTGTTCACATTGTGTAGGCTCATGTCGGAAGCAACCCTCTATAGGAGTTTTTCAATAGATTTTGTTGGTGTGACAAAGGGTGTTTCGGTTTGGGAGTGTCGCTGGGGACTTTTTCTTTGCTAAACTCATTACTAGTAGTTGTTATTTCAAGAGCCGATGAAGTCATATTGATTTCTCCACTCGATACTTACCGAACCAATGATAAATTGTGAAGATTTTTCAATAACCATATGTTCCACTCTTTCTCTGTGTTCAATTGCTTTCTGCAAAACAAGGAGACGCTAGTAGCCAACGGAGGACTCTCTGATACCTAAGTCAGTGTCTCCTTAAACAACAATAAAACAAATAGACTAGGCAAGAATTTGTAATGTACATCTAGTTCCATGGAACCTTATCTTAAATAGTCCCCTCATAATCCGGAAGACTTCATTTACCATATTCACTTTTTAGGAATCAATACCCTTATTAGAATAAGAAGATACAAAATAGATATACTGTTTCTCTAGATATCCTTATTCAGACAAGACTTCCAAAGACGTACCAAATGATATTACTCTATTCCAATGTTGGCCCAAATCTTTTGACATCTAGAATCGTATTATCCGGCCCAACTTTTTTATTATTATTATTTTTTTTAGGGTAAAGTTCAAATAAAACCCCTGTGGTTTCACTAATTTTCAGATAAATGACTGTGGTTTACTTTTTGTCAAAATGAGGACTGAGGTTTTCAACTTTAGCAAAATAAGGAATTTTTCGATTGATACTATTAAAATCACCCTTAATAACTTCAAAAATGACATATTTTAAGAACTACTAATATTCTAAGCAACTTTAATTCTTCAACTTTTTTATTTCGAGATTATTTAGATGATGTTTGATAAAGAGAGAGAAAGTTAATGTTTAGAGAGAGAAAGTTCCAAAAAAGATGATTTTCTAAAATCGAAAATGTAGTTCTATAGAAAATATGACATTGAACAACTTTAATTCTTGAAAATTTTCATTTTCAGGTCGTTAAAGATAGTTTTAATAGCATTATTAAAATTGCGAAACCTCAGTCCTCGTTTTGACAAAAAGTAAACCACAGTCCTTTATCTGAAAATTAGTAAAACCACAGGGGTTTTATTTGAACTTTCCTCTTTTTTTTTTTATCACAGACTCAACGGATAAATAATAGGCTTAATACATCATTTGCCTCCTGAACTTGTCCAAAATGGTTGATTGGCTCCCTGAACTTTCAAAGTGTCTCGATAGCCCTCCGAACTTGCATAAAATGTCCAGTTAGCCCCCTGAACTTGCATAAAATGTAATCAATTAATCACTCGGTTGTAAAAAAAAGTAAGCTAAATGCGGAAGATATGTTGCACGGATCTTAAAAAAGTAAAACGACCAAGATCGGGGTATGCGATTATAATATTAGAGAAGAAAATGTTTTATAGTTAAATAAGTAAGAAATTCTTTTTTAACATGTTTTAATCTATTTTGTGAAGTATGTAATAGTATTCTAAAGCACGTGTAACATATTTTCCACATTTGACTTACTTTTTTACAACCGAATGATTAATTGATTACATTTTACGCAAGTTCAGTGGGCTAACTGAACATTTTATGCAGGTTCAGGGAGCTATCGAGACACTTTGAAAGTTCAGAGGGCCAATCAACTATTTTAGACAAGTTCAGAAGGCAAATGATGTATTAAGCCTAAATAATATTTGTATGAGGAATGATATTAATGTTAATTGTAAAATAAAATCTAAACTGACTTGATGTGTAATTTCCTGTTTTAAAATGGGAGAAGCTAAGCAAGTTATTAATGTTAGCCCAGCCCATACGTAAGCAAAACAGTGGACCGAACATATTATTGGGTTTGGCTATACTTACTTTGTTTTTAATAAAGTAAGCTTTACTTTATGTGTTTTCACCATTGGATGAATTTTACACTCCATCATCTAATGGTGGAAAAAAAACAAAGTAAGATTTACTTTGTCAAAAACAAAGTAACCATAGAAGGTATCCATATGTCAATATAACATTTTGCATAAAGTTGCGACTCTAATTTCTCTTTCAGTGAAGGCCATATTGGGAAAAGCCTTGCATTCCTAGGCCCTTTTGATTACAAATGAAAGCCCAATAAGGTTTTCTAGTTACATTAGAAGCTGTGTTTTAGAACCAACAAATATATATATATATATATATATGAATCCAAAATTACATAATCTTTAGCTTTAGACCCCGTTTGTTTGCCCTAATATGCAGAAACATATTTTTCTGATTCTTGGATGTTTGTTTGTTTAAAAAAATAAGTTAACAAATTTTTTTAGATTAATCTATAAAAAAGTATATAAAGAAAATGAGGAAAATGTTTTACCTTTTTAGTAAAACATTTTCCTAAACTATTTAGAAGCTTACTACATTTCTTCTTACCCTTTGAAAATAATATTCATAAATACCATTTTTTTCCGTTTTCCAATATCATGTAGCCAAATACTCGAAAATATTTATTTTCCAATTTTTTTTCCTTTATCTAATATTTTTCAAAACATAATATTTGTTTTGAGTTCAAAGGATATAGAAAAACATAAAACTTAATTACAATCCCCAAAAATTTATAATTACTCATCATAAATTAGAAAATTACATGATAAGTATAATTCGAAAATAGAAATTATGTATTTTTACGCCTATAATTTATAAGCATTGTTTTCATCACATTCAATATCATAAGAAGAAGAAAAACAGATTTTATTATTCTGTCCAAAAAAATAGGAGAATGCACATTTGCTTAAAACAGTTCAAATTATGTTGTTGGGCTCTCATAAACCTTTTATTGGGTCTGGACGAAAGTCGGATTGTTAGGAATAACGTATGAAAGTCATTTGGTCTGTATAGATTGGGTTAGAATTTCTTGTATCCTTCGTGTTATTGTAAGTATCATTGTTTCAATTGGTCTATGCTTTGCTCAAACTGTTGTATCTGTTGAAATAATTTTTTCAGAATTATAATTATCGAAAAACTATTTGAGTTCATTAACGTTTTAAGAAAGATTAAATGATTTAGTTTTATATACGGAAAGAAATATATTAGAAAATATTGATGCGGAGACCATTTTTAACTATACTACATCTGGAAAATATTGAATATAGAGTCTACATCTCCTAATGCATTTTCGTTTAAACAAGGAATGACATAAATTCAACAACAAAATTGCCAAAAGTAGTAATTATAAATTGGGCGAAATAAAGTAGTAGTCCAGATAATAAATTGATTAGTTTTAGTACTAATTAATTGAAAATCCTTAATTTGGTTGCAGGCCGGCTCATAGCCACTCATTAACCTACAAACTAGTATCATATTTCCACATGTCAAAAAGTAGACCATTTTCGTGCTAGCTTCTATCATTAATCAACTTCTAATTAATCATGATTTAAAAAAAAAAAAAGATTTTGACCAGTTGAGGGCCCTTAATTACAATTTCCTATTGGTTTATTGGTGTTATGGATTTATTTATAAGATAGATAGATGGGCCATTACATTGCTAATCCCATGATATTAGGGATTAATTCATACATTATTTTTGTCAAAAACATTCAATATCTAATCATCATTAACCATATTCCCATCCCATTTAAACATAACATAAGATTGTTGGCCCTTATGTCATCTACTTTTCATCAATCTTGTCATCATCATTTTTTCTTTTGGGTTGGGAAAAAAAGAATATAAGCTTTTACTACATAAAGAATCTATTTATTTTCAATTTTAATTAATTAATGTAGAAAATTCTAATCCGCCCGTAACAAAAATGGTTCAGATGTAGTTAAAATAATTTAATGGGTTATTAAGATAATTCTAACTGATCTTAAGAAAGCAGAAGTTACCTTTCTTTCTTTGCCTATGCCCCCCGCACCCCCCTCTCAAAAGTTCGTTCTTTTTTCATGGATTACAGTGCGCCCCCGTCTCTCTCTCTCCCGCAGGAAGGTAAGGAGATCTTACTGAAAACTGTGATTCAAGCCATTCTAATTTTGCAATGAACGTTTTCCTTCTACCAATTGGTCTCTGTCAAGAACTGAAGCATATTTCTAATGTTTTTTTGGTGGAAGTCAAGTGATAGAAGGATACACTGGTTGTGGTGGGGCAATCTTTGTGGTGCTAAGGATTGTGGTAGTTTGGCTTTCAGGAAATTGAGAGAATTCAATCTAGCCATGTTAGGAAAACAAGGATGGAGATTTGTTAGAGAACTTAACTCTCTTATTTCAAGGATCTTCAAGGCTAGGTACTTCGGAGATCGTTTTTCTTAGAAGCCGTGAAGGGTCATAACCCTAGTTTTGTGTGGAGTAGTATTGTCGAAGCTCGTAGGGTTGTAGAAAATGAAGGTGATGGGAATTCAATGTGTATTGGTTCAGATCCATGGTTGTGAAGTGGGCCTATAGGTAAGCCTTCTATTGCTAAAGCCAATGTTTCTTCTATTTTATCTGTTGAGGCTAGAAAATTGGATGAGGATTTAATCCGAGATATTTTTCTTCCTGAGGATCAGACTAGAATTCTTAGCATCTCTATTTATGTACGCGTAACTGAAGACTGTTGGAGATGGACGTTTGAGCGTCACGACGATTACTCTGTTAAAAGCACTTATAAAGCCTTTTACCTAAATGCTGACAGTGATATCTTTTTTTTTTTTAAAGCTATGGAATTTAAAAATCCCTCCTAAATTCTGTAATCTTATTTGGCGAGCTTGTTGGAATGTCATCCCTATAGCAGAAATGTTGGTGAACAAGTATGTTAATATTAACCAATTTGTAAGTCTTGTGCGATGGAGGTTGAATCTTGATGATCCGCGAAGCCAACCGGACCGAATCATAAACACGGGCCCAACCTAAACCTAAGCCCACGGTTCAAGATTAAATGGGCTCCTAATAAAGGAGGAGGCTAACCGCCCCGAAATCCTAACAAGGCACTAAACCACCCACTCAAACAAACGAGACCACGTTTGTGGCCACGTAGAGGACGTGACACAGAAAGAGTAACCGCCCTCGGCGGTTACCTAGAAAGGCTTATAAAAGAGATAAGAAAGCCAAAAGAGGGGTAAGTTCACATTTTTCCTCAATACGATTATCAATCTACTAGAATTCCACATAAAACTGACTTGATCGTCGGAGAGTTTTCCCGGAGATCCTGTCTCCGGTTTTGTTTTGCAGGTAACTACGACGAGGATCATCAAATCAGATCCGGCAAGTTATCATTGGTGCGGTGATCGTGGACCTTTTTTACCAACATCTGGTTAAAGGTACACCAAGAACATATCAGAGCCATCACGAACAACCGGAGTTACAACCAGATCAACTAGTACGAACTCAAGAGGTCCACGGACTGTGAGTTCGCAGCCTGCGAGTACACAGCCTGTGATACCCAGCTCGACGAATCCTTCAGGACAGTTGAGTCCATTATTGGAGGTCCAAGTGCAAACTGAGATGGAGATGTCGAATAGTGAGTTTGTGCAAATGGCAGGACAGGTCTTGGCTACGAATATGAGCCAAGCGGCTGGAGATCGAATGATTAGTTTATTAACTGCAATCGCAGATCACAATACCGCTGTAGCGGCTGCCCCACAAGAACCCGTTGTCACTTCGACACAACCCTCGACTATTCCTGCCGTATCTACGCTTCCGCAGTCATCTCAAGAGACGAATCGGGTGGGTCCGAGTAGTCGCATGACACCACGTAGCCATCCAGGCAACTACTCGCACCAAGATCCTAATATGATGGTCCATCCGACCTGGCAAACATCCCAACCGATGTCAGGAATGCAAGGAATTTTTCCGCTACAACAAACGGAGCCCTTTGTCCACAGACATTCAGAGTTGATGACATCTGGAGCGAATGTGTCTGGGCGGGAGCACACTTGGAATTTTGATCCTATGACTGGACAGCGGTTAGACCCACAGCGAGAACAAGTGTCGGCATAATATGGCAGGTGGATATCACCCAGAATTCACCAGCAGCGGATGGAAGAAGTTCGGCGGGAACCCAATACTGAATTGGAAGATCAACTGCGAAGCATGATGGAGCGAATGGGGTACACCCCTAGGGCGAGAGCAGTGGTGCAGAGTGATTCGCCTTTTGTCCCATCGTTGCGGGAATTTATTTTAGATCACAGAATAAAAGCCCCAGCGATACCTAAATACTATGGGGATCCAAATTCTGACCCTGAGGCGCATGTCAGGAACTATAGAGAGTTAATGGATGTTGCAGGAGCAAGTGAAAGTATAATTTGTCGATTGTTCTCGACCACTTTGGGCGGAGCAGCATCCGATTGGTTTCGGTCTCTACCTACTGAATCTATTCACAACTGGACTCAGTACAGTCGTGATTTCTATGCAAAGTTCGTGGGCTGTAAAGCGGCAGATGTGACGGATAGGCAGCTGAAAGAGATCAAACAGAGAAATTATAATTCCCTAAGGGAATTTGTTGTAGCATTCAATGATATTCTGGTGCGGTTGCAGAACCCAGATATCGTGAGCATTAGCAACATAATGGCGGATGGAACCACGGATTGGAGCATGCGGGAGGAAATCATCCGCAACAAGCCACGCACAGTGGCCGAACTCATGAAGATAGCAAAGGAATTCATGGAAGTGGATGATGTTAACAGGGAACATAAAGCTCAGACCCGGCGAGAAAGAGATGCGGCTAGATCCACTTCGGACAATCGGCGCCATCAAAATCAAACCCACTCTAGGGGTAATTTTGTTCGGAAAGGCGATCGCTCCTCTCAAGGGGGGGGGGATATCAAACACCATTGAACATGACTCGCCATGAGGTGTTACTTTGGATTGAAAAAAACCCCTGAAGAAGGATGTGCAGTTTCCTGAGGCGAAAGGTCGAACCAATTTGGGGCGATATCCTAACAAATACTGCAGGTTCCACAGATTGAACGGCCATGACACGAATGATTGCTACGAATTGAAGAGGGAGATTGAAAAGCTGATTGAGAGAGGAAAACTGAGTCAATTCGTTAGAAAAGAAACAATTGATGAAAAAGCAACACTCCCGCGTGAGATAGAAGCAAGGCCAGAAAAGAAGCAGAAAAAAGGAGTGATTAACGTAATAGCAGGCGGGATCTATGAGCCTCCAACAAAAAGGGCTCGCTGTGAACAGCGAAAAAGCAACACGAGTAGGAGGGATGCCCTCAATTATTCATTTGCGCGAATCACGGAGCCGCATGCGGATGCGTTGGTGATTACGGTGGCCATTGAAGGATGGGACGTCAAATGGGTCTTTATTGATACATGCAGTTCTTGCAATGTTATTACTCGAACTGCATTCAACCAGTTGGGAATTAACGATGAGCGAGTAGAACATACGTTCATGGATGTAACTGGTTTTGGAGGTCAATCATCTCAAACAAGTGGACAGGTGGTGTTGGAGATAGAAATGGGCGATAAGAATCTAAAATGGAGAGGTGATCTAGAATTCGCAATTGTTGATCTCCCATTGGCCGGTTCCTGTCGGAAACGGAGTCGCTCATTTCAATGAAGCATTTGACATTGCATTTGCCAACACACCAAGGGCGAGTCATTGTTGAGGGTGATCAACTTATATCTCAACAAGCTTATACATTGTCACTTGAAACAAAGCCAGATGAAGAAGATAAAGTTGATGAGAAGTTGCCGGCTGAAGCGTTAGGAGAAACAGAACTATTCGCCATTTCAAATGACAAGAAAGTAAGGATAGCGGTAGGACTTCCAGAGGAAACGAAGAAAGCCATTACCGAGGTGTTGATCCAATGCGAGTCGGCATTCGCCGCCCCAGATGAAGTGCTGAAAGGGATAAGTCCAGAAATAGCAACACATCATTTGAATGTGGACAAAAGTGCAACCCCAGTGCGACAGAAAAAGAGAGGACATGCCCCAGAGCGGCAGAAGGCGATTGAAAAAGCAGTGGCGGATTTGCTAAAATCAGATGCAATTCGAGAGGTCACTTATCCAGAATGGCTAGCCAATGTGGTGCTAGTCAAAAAGCCGAATGGAACGTACAGAATGTGCGTAGACTTCAAAGATCTGAATAAAGCTTGTCCGAAGGATATGTATCCGCTACCTAACATTGACATATTGGTAGATGGGACTGCGGGATTTGAAGCTTTATCATTCACCGATGTGAAATCCAGTTACCACCAGATACCAATGGAGAAGGCGGACGAGATCAAGACGTCATTCATAACTCATCAGGCAACTTATTGCTTCAAGGTGATGCCCTTTGGACTG
Source organism: Euphorbia lathyris (assembly GCF_963576675.1). Taxonomy (NCBI): domain Eukaryota; kingdom Viridiplantae; phylum Streptophyta; class Magnoliopsida; order Malpighiales; family Euphorbiaceae; genus Euphorbia; species Euphorbia lathyris. Next base: position 24,486,238 of record NC_088915.1, read on the forward strand.
AAAAATGCGGGAGCAACATATCAACGGATGATGAACAAGATATTTTCAGACAAATCAGGCGAGAACTTCTCGATCTATGTAGACGACATGATCATTAAAAGCAAGAAGATGCAAGACCATCCGCAGGATATTAAAAAAATCCTGGAAGTGCTGATCAAATATGGCCTCAAATTGAACCCGGAGAAATGCACGTTTGGAGCGAGAGCAGGGAAGTTCCTGGGTTTCATTGTTAGTGGCAAAGGAGTTGAGGCGAATCCTGAGAAGGTTAAAGCAGTGATGGAGATGAAGACGCCAAGGAGCATAAGAGAAGTACAGAGACTCAATGGGCGGTTGGTGGCATTAGGGCGATTCATATCATGCTCAGCTAGGAGATGTCTACCTTTCTACAATGCCATCAAAAAATCTAAGTCCTTTGAATGGACACCAGATTGTCAAGAAGCATTCGAGGGGATAAAGCGATTACTATGTTATCCGCCCTTAATGAGCAGGCCAGAGGATGGAGAAGATTTATTTCTTTATGTATCCGTCACCAGCACGGCGATATGCACTGTAATGGTGCGGGAAGAAGAAGGGCAACAATATCCAGTGTACTACGTGAGTAAAGTCTTAAAGGATGCAGAACTTCGATATTCGAGGTTAGATAAAATGGCCCTCGCGGTGATAACCATGGCGGCTAGGTTGAAGCCATACTTCCAGGCGCATACTATCATTGTGAGAACTGGAATTCCAATGCGAAAGGTACTGCAGAAACCTGATGCATCCGGGCGATTGATGGAATGGTCAATTCGCTTGGGAGAGTTCGATATTCATTACGAAGGAAGACCAGCTCTAAAAAGTCAAGTACTTGCCGATTTCGTGAATGAGTTCACGTGGGATGAAGACGAATGTCCAAAAGCACAAAAAGAAGAATGGAGTATGTTCACAGATGGGGCATTATCCACAGATGGAGCTGGACTGGGAGTCGTCATCAAGGGTCCGGATGTTATTCGCCTGTACTATGCGGCAAAGTTAACATTCAAAACGACCAATAATGCCGCGGAATATGAAGCAATGATATGCGGATTGAAGTTGCTTAATGAACTTATGCCAGAAAGAGTGGTAATCTACAGCGACTCTAAACTCATGATAAATCAGATCACAAAAAATTATCTGGTGAAACAGGAAGATCTGGTCAAATACCATCAGGTTGTCGGTAGATTGACGCAGGAGTTAACACATAAAGGAATCGTCTGGGAGATGGTGCATGTTCCAAGAGGCCAGAACATAAAGGCTGATGAGTTGGCAAAAGCAGCGGCGAGTAGAGACCCATGGAGTCAAAAAGCATGTAATTTGGAAATAAGGTCGTCGCCAGCATTCGAAGCCGATCAGATTATGGTCATCGAAGAGCTGGAAGATGATGAAGATTGGCGGATGCCCATCCGCCAATATCTGGAACATGGAGATTTGCCGGTTGATAAAAGTTTAGCCAGAAAGCTAATCGGGCAGTCAACGAGATACTCAATTCGGGATGGGACTTTATACAGGAAGTCATATACATGTCCATGGTTAAAATGTATTAGCCGCAATGAAGGAGATTACGTGCTGAGAGAACTCCATGAAGGAATTTGTGGTGCGCATGAAGCATCCGCGGCGTTGGCAAGAAAAGTCAAGTCGATGGGATATTATTGGCCGAAGGTGGTGGAAGATTCCCAGCAAATGGTAGCGGAATGTCACAGCTGTCAAATCCATGCTAATGAAAAGCATGTCCCAGGAGCCGAACAAGTAACTATAATGACGGCGTGGCCATTCGCAACATGGGGGATTGATATAGTGGGGCCATTCCCAGAAACAATAAGGAAGAGGAAGTACTTGGTAGTCGCAGTTGACCACTTCAGCAAATGGGTAGAAGCAGAGGCAGTAACCGCTCAAACACCTGAGCGAATGATCGAGTTCTTACGAGAGAATATTATCATGCGGTTTGGAATCCCACAAACGCTTATAACCGACAACGGTACCCAGTTCAACTGTGTCAAATTCAAAGCATATTGCGAAAGCATGGGGATCAAGAATCATTTTTCCTCCGTAAATCATCCCCAATCGAATGGTATGACAGAGGTTACCAACAGGGCCATGCTTCAGGGAATCAAGAAGCGACTAGGTGATACGAAAACAGGTTGGGCGGATGAGATACCTCATATGTTATGGGCATACAGAACTTCTGTAAAGGCAGCAACAGGCGAAACACCTTTCTCGCTGGTTTATGGAGCCGAAGCAGTCCTACCTGTTGAAATCCATTCGCCTACAGATCGGGTAATTTATTACTGCGACACCCAAAATCCTATCAACATTAGAGATGCATTAGATTCTATTGAAGAACGAAGAGAAAAAGCTTACATGCGAATGGCAGTATATCATAATAGAATCAAGAAGTATCATGACAGAAGGGTGCGAAAGGTGATAATCAATGAGAGCGACTTGGTCTTGAATAAAGCAGATAAAATACAGTCCAGAGAAGGCAAAGGCAAATTAGGCGTCAACTGGATCGGACCTTACAGGGTATCCAATAAGTTGGGACCATCAACTTTTGAAATAGAAGAAATGAGCGGCAAAAAGCTCCCGCGCACCTGGAATCTAGAGAATCTACGCCTATATAAACAGGCCAAGTAGTTCAGGGAAATGACGAGTACTCTTTTTCCTTTTATGAGTTTTTTCCCACTGGGTTTTCTGATAAAAGGTTTTAATGAGGCTTGGATCCCACACAGTTTATGTATCCATATAATGAAAAGTCTTTTTTCTTCAATAGCAAAATAAAGACATTACAACGGCTACAATTATTCAATATGTTACAATTGAATGCAGGTCCTTTTGAAACTGATAAACTTAAACACATAAATGTGTTGTCTACAACAGAAAGGCGGATGCATGATTACGCATCATTCGTAAAACCTTATGGTTAACCTTAAACACATAAATGTGTTGCCTACAAAAGAAAGGCGGATGCATGATTACGCATCATTCGTAAAACCTTATGGTTAACCTTAAACACATAAATGTGTTGCCTACAAAAGAAAGGCGGATGCATGATTACGCATCATTCGCAAAACCTTATGGTTAACCTTATGATTATTTGAAAGAAAAATTATAAGGCATAAAATTAAGCGAATAAACGAGTACTCAAAAATTGCAAAAAGGGTCTGGCCACCCTAATAAAAACAAAACTAACTACGAAAACTTACAAGTATGAAGTCGGAAAAAGGCAAGGGTCGCATACGAAAATAACCGGTATTAAGGCAACGAAGAATAAAACAGCGATTGCACATATATGAAAAGCGGCAGGTGAAGAAAGCAAAGTCGCTCGATTGATATATATACTGGCAGTTTGTTACATACAACAGTTCAGATATAAATAAAATTATACTACAGTTCCTTCTCCTTCGCCTCTATTGCCCCCTTCGCCTTCAGCGGCTCCTTCATCTTCTCCAGTGGGGTGATCTGCTTCAAGCGAATCCCCAACAATCAGATCAGTAACCGCATCAGAGCGAGGTACCACTTGTTCAACGTGAGAAACATCTTGTGGTGCCCCTCCTTCTACGTTCTGATTTGGAATCTCACAGCTAATTGGAGAGTCATGAAAACTTTGCCAATCTAGGAGAAGTACCTCATCCATATCGGCATCCTCGGCCTCCAACTTGTCCCATTTTTCAGCTAAATCCTTTTCAGGAATGGGAACCTTAGGGCGATTAAGTACACGATCTGGATGTCCATGCTCATAAGCCGCATGAATCCGCTCTCCATACCAATAGATGCGAGCACCATCTTCAGCTGTGATCTCCTCGACCCTCCTCTTTTGCATCTCCAAAGCTTCCTTGTACGAATTCAGATCATCAATGGCCTTCTGAAGCTCATCGGACTTAGCCTGGAGGGATTTGAGAGCTTCCTCCTTTTCGCCGATGGCCTTCTGACAAGCACCTTCAAGGACTTTTACTTTGCCTTGGACATCATCAAAAAGCGACTTCTGAGTCGCCAATTCAGTGCCAAGGCTTTCCAGCTCTCTAGCTCGTTCAGCATCCCTGCAGAGGGCACCCTCCGCGAAATTGATAATCTGCATATAGGACAATACGTGAATAAAAAGAGCGAATGGAGACATGCATTTGAGGGATGGAACATGAGTAGAAAGCAATATACCTCTATAGCACGCTTCTCAATGCCCTCCATGGCAGTTGGAAGTGGCACCTGTTCGCGCACGCGAGAAGCAGAGGGGAGTCGCCCAAGGACATTGCATATGGAAGAAACAATGTCCTTACAGGAAAAGCTCACGGCTTTACCAAAGGTCCTAGTCCACCACCCGCTAATGTCAGGAATTGGCTGCGAATACATAAAGAAAGGGATCAGGAGAACAGCAAATAACTGATAAAGGAAAATAAACAACACAAAAAGAGTGAGTAAATCATGATACCTCGTGAAATGGAGTACTGCCCTTTTCTTTGGATGGGGTGGATATGGGTGTACCACCAACAGTCAAGGATACGGAGGTATTTTTCTTCCTGGGGCGAGAAGACTCCGTATCCGCATTACTCTTCCGCTTCCTATTTAAGAGAAGGTCCTCAGAAGCAGAAGCAGGGCCTTGTGAAACGGAAGCAATTGTGGGGGAAGCCGCCTCAACAGAAGGAGTCGCCCCCACAGGAGAATTCGCCCCTGCAACAGAGGTTGTTCCCGCCAATCGCCTCTTCCTCCTCGCCAAGGCTTTCGCTTCCCGATCTGCAGCGAGTTGGGATAAAGGGTCACCCCTGCAAAGGGTTAAGAAAAATCATCAACTAGGAAATAAGCTAATAGTACCTTGTACGAAAACGCGATAAGGGATATAAACGACGCGATCTTCCTCGCGGTAGGCAATCGCTACTCGGCTCCTTAGCATATGGAATGCCTGATCATATGTCCATACAAAAGGAGGAGTACTCTTCAAGAATTTTACAATAGCGGATTCTTCCTTGCTTGGATAACCAAAGTTCAAACTCTTTACATTAGGTCGGCCCCAGCAACGAAGAAAGTTCGGATTCCCTTCGTGGAACTTGATGAAGAAATAAGACCTGTCCCACTCGCGGATTTTGTTCGACTTCTCATCAAAGCCGTAGTAACCGCTCTGTCGGATGAAAGTAAAATACTCCCCCGAACTTTTGAAATGATGAAGCTTGGAGAAAATCTTGAGCGAGAAGGGAACCTCCAGACAATCCGCCAAAAACTTGTCTAGAGTCAAGTCGGCCCATCCATTGGGATGCAGTTGCCCGGGTGCGATTCCATAACCTCCAAGGATGGAAGCAATCTCATCTGCCAGCGAATACGTGAAACCGCAGATAATTTGAGCGACAAAAATGGTAAAATACCCCTTCGGGAAGTCGCCGGGTCCTCTATTTTCCCCGGGAATGCTTGTTTCCAGGCCTTGAAGCCAAGGATACTGCTCCCGCAAGTCGTCAATCGTCTCGCGGCAAACTAGGCTTCCCGACCTATCCTTCTTCGGTAATAAACGGGGAGTGGGGACAGGTGGTGGAATCAACTTCTTGGGGTTGAAACCTAGGCCCTCATCAGTCGTATTCGCCAGATGGAGAAAATCGGCAGGATGAGAATCGGACCTAGGAGAGCTAGTTGAAGCTTCATCAACCATCTCATCAACCTCATGAGACACCTCGCGATTGTAATTTTCATCGAAGGGGGTGAAATCAAGCTCAGGGTTCGACATATCGGTAAGAGGAACGAACAGAAAGAAAATAGTTGAACGAGTTACAAGTTACAGAAAGGGAAACTTACATGTGAGAAAGAATGCAGAGAAAAACGAATGCAAAAGGGTTGATGCCAGAGAGGAAATGACAGAAAACGAAAAGATCACTTTCGAATTTTGAATACCCAGACAAAAATGAAGAGTTGCCTAAAACATATGAAAAGACCCTAGAGGGCTCTTGTCAAACTAGGGGGGAGGCATGTGATGATCCGCGAAGCCAACCGGGCCGAATCATAAACACGGGCCCAACCTAAACCTAAGCCCATGGTTCAAGATTAAATGGGCTCCTAATAAAGGAGGAGGCTAACCGCCCCGAAATCCTAACAAGGCACTAAACCACCCACTCAAACAAACGAGACCACGTTTGTGGCCACGTAGAGGACGTGGCACAGAAAGAGTAACCGCCCTCGGCGGTTACCTAGAAAGGCTTATAAAAGAGATAAGAAAGCCAAAAGAGGGGTAAATTCACATTTTTCCTCAATACGATTATCAATCTACTAGAATTCCACATAAAACTGACTTGATCGTCGGAGAGTTTTCCCGGAGATCCTGTCTCCGGTTTTGTTTTGCAGGTAACTACGACGAGGATCATCAAATCAGATCCGGCAAGTTATCAAATCTCTTATGCATTGTTTCTCCAACTGCTCTTTTTCTTCCGAGGTTTGAGATAATCCTAGGTTACAAGGAGCTAATGGTTTGTACTCTTCTTGTTTATTTGATTGGATGTGCATGATATTCACTAATTTCAACTTTGATCAGTGTTGTTTTTGGACTGCTATTATCTAAAGTATTTGACATGATAGAAATAGCTTAGTATGGAAGAATTTTAGAATTCTTGCTTATGTTTCTATTCATATGGTTTGTTCTTTGCTTAAGGAGTGATATGAGTCTCAAAATGGCAATCGGGTTGGTTTTGGTTCGTTTAGGTCTCGTAATCGCACTAATGATCTTCTAATTCACTAGTCTCGTCCATTAGATCTATGTTTGATGCTTAATGTTGATGCATCCTTAATACAATGGTCGAATAGTTTTGGTGTTGAAGTTGTTTTTCGTAACAGAGTTGGGGCTTTTGTGGTTGTTTCTATCGTCTACTGGAGGGTTTTTTTACCTAGAGAAGACGAGGTAATAAGGATTCATAAGGCCCTTAGTTGGTTAAAAATTAATGGGCTTGATTATGTTGTGGTTGAACCAGATGCAGCCGTGGTCATTGAACATTTAAAAAAATATTTTCAATCACCCTATGCATTTGTGTTAGATTATTGCAAAAGTTTTTGTTTCTCTTTTAATGACGGTAGAGTTAATTTTGTCAGTCGTTCTGTGAATAGAGTTGCTCATCTCTTAATCCGGACAACCTATTCTCTATCAAGACCTATGGATTGATCTATTCGATCTCCTGTATTTATTTCCAAATCTTTTTAATATAGTTTTTTGGTTTTCAAATATTATACGGTATCATAGTCTAAACATTATTATCATTAATATTTTGAAAATGCCCATATGAATGAAAAACTTAACAAGTAATTATATAACAAAAAGATTTTAAGTGATTTTTTTTGAAACAGTATAAAGAAGATGATTAATAATGATGTGTTTAACCAAAAAAAAAATGATGTGTGAATGCACAACAATTAAATTCACTAGCATTTGAACTAGTAGTAATACCTTTTTTTTACTAAATGGATTTAATTTGCAAGGCTTGTAAGAGAATTTCCCCAACTATCTAATCTAATATATAATGCAAATAAATCAATCAATTTTGAATTAAACTATTTTGAATTAGAAGCAGCCAAAAGAACCCAAACTCCAAAATGTGGTCCATTAAGTCTTCAGTTTAGACTTTCACATTGTGCCTGCCTGGTCCTGACTTTGTTTACTTGTCTTTTTATTAGGTTTATTAAGCTACATTTTACCAACATAGTTTTCACTATCATTTAGGTTCATAATATTTTATTCCCCATAACATTGTCATGTTATGTTTTCTATTTTTTTTTTTAATTTCTTGTAGCTTGCATAAGTACCCTTATGATAGTAACATAGTTAAATGAAGAGTGGTATGCTTGTTGATAACAGTCAAGAACATCATCACCAAAACGGCCAAGTCTTACAAAGTAATATGGACAGTTATCTTTATAAGATAGATGAGCGATTACACTTCTTTCTTAAATCGGTGGATTCATTCCATTATATAGGATTGGATTAATTTATATAAATTAATAGATAGAAATTTAAGAGTTAAATTACTATTCAATTCAATTGAATTGTAATAAATATATATGACTAGTTGTGGTAAGAATATCATAAGTCATACACAAAGAATATACGGCAAATGATAAAATGGTAATTTGGAAATTATTTCTAAATGGCACATTTTGAATCATAGTTTTGAGATAATTGAATTAAAACGTGCGTATATTAATTTAAATTAATAGATTATGTAGATAATTAATTCTCTCTAAATTAATATTAAGCCCCACATTAATTGGAAATAGGATTTAATCCTTCAGAAAAAGTAAGGTTGTAAAAAATGCTAGACACTAGTTGGATGGATAAGCCAGGATTAGTCGGGGATTAATCAGATTTGTATTTTTATATCTTTTATTTGTTAATGAACAAATTGTTATATAAATTCAATTAAAATATATATTATTACTATTTAGAAACAATGATATAAAATTATTTAATATAAAAAAACATGTATATTTGTAACATATATTTTTAAAAATGTGCAAATATTCAACATTTCAACAACAATATAATTGAAACAACTCAAAAAGTGAATTATAATAAAGCAAAAAATAAATTCATAATAAAAAAAAATGCTTCTTTTATCATCGCTTAGGCAGCGTCTAAGCGGAGCCTAATCGACTAAAATCTTCTTGGGGGCAGAAAAATGCTTAGATGGACTAATCGGAGAAAATAGGGACAGATTCTTGATTTCAAACGCCTAGGCGATCTAGACGGCCTTAGTTTTGAACAGTGGAAGGTGGATGCTAGAATGTTCTATACTAAAAGGAGTTGAACTAGGTAGAGAGGAGAAGCTATAGATTATGGGAAGTTACAACTTATTACAAATAGTGGAGAGAAAAACAAGTATGATTTCTAACAACTTCACGCAAGTGGATTTTACCATAATTTTACAAGCTCAATCAATAGAGAGCTATGTGCCATAATTTTACAAGCTCAACCAACCAATCAAACCTATAATCAAATTACAGATCCAAAGTCTCTAAATTCTTGATAGATCCAGAGCTCTTCAACATTCATTTAGCTCTATATAGGTATTTTTAACACGCGTTAACATCGATCCTACATCGAGTTAAGCACATTTTTGCTCTTACTTTCCTTAGACTTGGAAATGTATTCTCACAATTAATTTTCAGTTGCTATTTTGTAAGTATTTATATTTTTTTATCAATACAATGTCTTTATTTCAACGTCTATATCATATTTCAACATCCAAAGCGGGATTAATTACGAACCTTATGTTGTTTTTGTCCTTTAGACATTTACAATCTTTTTATTAGAAGTCAAGATGATGCACAATTCAGTTGGAAATACATTCCCAACAATTAATTTTCATTTATTTATTTTTAATGCACATTTACACTAGAAAGGCAATCCTAATCAAATTTTTAATTCTCGTTAACCTTTGTTTTTTTCAACAAAAATAGAACCTAGAAAAACAATTTTAGAATCAATTTCCACATATTTGGATTATGTTACAAAATCTCGGACATGCTCGCAAATTACCTTTAACCAAAAAATGCACAAAATAAACATCATAATCCAATGTTTCATATTTTATTTGGCTAAATGTCATTCGTTGCAAATAATGAAGCTAAAATATGGCTTATTGTGCTCTCTTCATCACACCTTATCGATTCAAAATTAGATATGGTTCCAAAGTATCTTCTACCATTTCTTTCATTTTTTTTCAGATTCGTATAAAAGAAAACTTGTATATCAGATTTACGAGATTTAATTTTCTCGTTTTCTCAATTTTCAAAATTTCAACTCTCAATTTTCTTTAAATCTTTTAGGATATATTCTATTCATTATGCAGAAATCAACACCAAAACATTTTCTCATCATTTTCTTTTTCCTTTTAGTTATCAGCGTGCTATTTGTTTGCCTCGATGAGATGTGGTTGATGTTTTAGTAGATGAAATTGAAACAGTTTGCATAAGTTTGTGTCGAGAAAAAAATATTCAAGAAAAGTATGCATCTCCATTTGATGATAATATTGATGATGCAGAAAGTCAGTTGTCTATAAAAGTAGAAGATTTCATTGATTGTATCACGACATATTTGGGACTTTCCTACCGTCCGTTTGTTCGAGGTTTGGAAGCTCGTCTTGAATTGTGGGGACAATCTGATGACTTCCACTGACCAAAGACTGTTTTTTTTTTGTTTTTTTAAGATAAATTGACAGTTCGCCCACACATGTTCAATTTGTGAAAAAGTGTTAAAGCAAGAAATGAGAAAATAAAAATTATTAATCAAATATGATTCTTGTTAAAATTATTATTTTTCTTGTTGAAGAAAATATATTATTTTTATTATTATGTTATTTACATATATCGTTATTTAATATAGGAAAATTGAAACCCTTATAAATTGAAGATCAAAGAAGATTTTATAAGATAAAGTCACATGAGTACATGTAAAATAATAAAAAGGTAGATATTAATTAAATTACTAGTCTAAAACGGATCTATTGTTCCCTAAATAGAGTACAGCACAGCCAACAAAAACTTTAAGTTATTTATAATCTCCTTTTAAATACTTGTTAATTAAGTATTTAATTGTAAGCTTAACTTTTGCAGCTAAAAAGGGTCCAAAGCCAAAGGGTACACTTGAGTTTCAAAGCCGACCATTTTCCTGCTCTTTCTAATATTGTAATTTGTTATCCTTAATATTTCTTAATCGTACGGCTGGGATTTGTCGGCTGCATCTTTGCTGCTTAATCGCTGTAATATTAATTAAATATATATGATTAATTTGCTAGTCATATTTTAGGGATAAATGATACACGGATTCTAATTGGGGATTTAATTTAATATTAGTTTTTTATTCGTGCACGCATTTGTTTTGGTATATAAATATTTAAAAAAAAAAGAAATTATAATCTAATAACTAAAATTAATGATATAAATATACTATTTAAATTAAATTTTATTATTTTATTTATTTTTAAATAATCATTTTATAGATAAATAATATAATAATATAATTAAAATTTATATATTATATTATATTTTTTATTATTAAAAAATAAAAAAAAGTGACACATCAATTATTTTTATTATTATTAAGATATCTTGAAAAAAGATATTTTCTAGAAGATATGGTAAATAGTATCTACTTTGGTCACTTGATTAAGTACAATTCATATAAGATGTATATGAATTAATTAATTAATTGTGGATTAGAGATATGACAGCAGATTCCTGCTAATAAGTAGTAGCAATTAAACAAAGCCTTTAGGGTCTGTAGGAATTACTACTAGTAAACGACACATGCAATTTCTAAAAATAAAATAAAATAAAGGGTAAATTTCAAATAAAACCTCTATGTGGTTTCACTCATTTTCAGATAAAGGATTGTGGTTACTTTTTGTCAAAACGATGACTGAGGTTTTCAACTTCAGCAAAATAAGGACTTTTTCGATTTATACTATTAAAATCACCCTTAACGACTTCAAAAATGACATATTTTAAGAACTACTAATATTCTAAACAACTTTAATTCTTCAACTTTTTTATTTCGAGATTATCTAGATGATGTTTGGTAAAAAGAGAGAAAGTTCCAAAAATGATGATTTTCTAAAATCGAAAATGTAGTTCCATAGAAAATATGACATTGAACAACTTTAATTCTTGAAAATTTTCAGTTTCAGGTCGTTAAAGACAGTTTTAATAGCATTATTAAAAGTGCGAAACTTCAATCCTCGTTTTGACAAAAAGTAAACCACAATCCTTTATCTGAAAATTAGTAAAACCACAGGGGTTTTATTTGAAATTTACCCTAAAATAAATTCATAGCCTCTAAATTATAACATCATTAATAGCATTTTATCGTTTGTTTTTAATTTTCGGAACTGTTTTTTGCCTTTTAAGTCTAAATAGGAGACAAAAAAAATGTTTAGTAAAAATTCGAAACAACTGCTTTTTAAGAAAAATCACTAATATCTGTTATCTATTAGCAATAGCAAACAGCTAACAGTAGCAGCAAACAGTAAACATGAGCAGGTGAAACAAACGGACCCTTGGTCTACTCTTTAAAAATGAAATAAATAATTAACTTAGTCATTTTGAGACATTAAAATACATATCATTTTCAATAATACTTATGTACTGTTATATTTACCACTAGTGAACAGAGAATGACTACTCAATAATAAATTATCAAAATTAAGGAACTGACCAGTTTTGCAGAGGCTAATTCTCAACCTGAGTGGCAGGCAGCTATGGAAAAAGAATTACAAACTCTTAAAGATAATGAAACATGGTTTTTGACTGAGTTTGTTGGGGCAACACTAATGTGGGAGCTGAAGGAACATCGGAATTAGCAGTAACCCACGCGGAGCGTCCAATGTATCACGCTCCGGGCGGATCCGTTGCTGGAATGGGGGAAGGATCGGTCTGGGTTGATCAAGGGCAGAGAGCCACTCACGCGGAGCACGAGTTGAATGGCGCGGAGCGTGGAGCGGTGTCCGAAGAGAGGAAGATCGCAAATTGTAATGACCCGGGGCAGAACGTCACTCACGCGGAGCGCGACTTAAGTGACGCGGAGCGTGGATGACGGGAAGACAATTTCCTCGCCAAGTTCAGGAGATGGGGACAAGGACTGAAGATTCGTCAATTTACTGTATTGCCACTATGTTCTATTTACACTAATGCCACCTTATTATTTTGTTCATTAATTTTTCCTAGGACTCCCAATTGTGGTGGATATTGAAACACATTTCCACAATGATTTTTATTTTATAAAATTATTTAAATTAGATTTAAATTCCCATGATAAAATATTCCAACACATTAAATTTAAATGCTTTGATTTATTTAATACTAATGTGTTTGTTCAATGTTGAGTAATTAAAATCTATAAGAGTTTAAAGACATTAAAAGATCAAGACCCAAAAGCCCACAAGAGAATGTCAAAGCCCAAGTCAACAGATTCAAGCCATGCGGCCCAATAGGAAGAGACATGGCCCAGCAGAAAGAAGAATCGAGAAGGCATTCTCAATTGCTTCATGCCGAAGCTGCTGAGTCGAACAGATAGAAGACATGTCAACAGTTGACCTGAGACACTTCAAGACAAAGCTGTTCCACTTTGGAAAAGTTTCAGAAGATGTAGGAAGCTGTCTGGAAGACTTTGCCATAAGTAGAGGGACAATCTGACGCCTATCGACCAGAAGTACCTAGCGACTGAATCAGACAGAAGATGCAACGTTCTTATTGGCCGAAGACACTGAGCACTGACCAAGTGAAAGCGTCAGCAAGCCGTTTCCCTCCAACGGTTATTTCGAAATACGAAATACCTGGAGCCTCAAATGTCACTATAAATAGGCATCTCAAATGCTTCATTCGACGCAGATCTTCACCAAGTCGAAACGCTGACCAAATAGCAACTTGAAGTTCTGTCTCAAAAGCAAAGCAAAGAAAACTTACACTCATCCATATCTTGTGTAAAAATCTAGATTGTTAATCATCTAAAGTGTTCTTTGTATTTAGAACAAGAACTTTATCATTTCTAAAGATTAGAAGGAGATACTGAGTTGCTCGGTTATAGCACTCAGTGGTAGAATAGTATTGAGTATAGGATATAGAGGAAGGTACTCTGTATTAGAGGTGCACGTGGTCGGTTAACCAGTCCATTAAGGTTAATTCGGTCGGTTAACTATTTAATCGGTTTTTTAAAAACACTAACCATACACTAGTCCATTAAATTCGGTTAACCACTAATCGGTTAACCAATTATTTCGGTCGGTTAACTTTTTATTTCGGTTTCTAACCATTAGTAAATAAAAATAAAAATAATAAAAGAATTCTAATTTTTATTGTGAGGGAGACGACGGGCAATGGCGAGTTGAAGAGATTAACTGCGGAGAGGGAGATGTACGTGCATTATGATCCCTCAGTTTTGATTCCGTTAAATTATCTAGTCCCTATATCAAATCTTTGTCTAAAAATATGTTAAAGAACAATTAAATGGATAAAAAAGGCAACCCCTAATAAAACTTCTGGCTATAAAGTTTTGGAAAACAGAAAATAAAATTTTATTCTTGTTTCTACATCCAAAAACATAAAAGAAAAAAAAATCGCATAAACTGAAATTAGAGAGACAGTAACAAATTAACTGGGAGTTATTTGTATATTTTCATCTCATTTGATGTAAATATTTGATAGAAGGATTAAACCATTAAAAGTGAAAAAAATTAGAAACCTTATAATTAAACAGTGGATTGATTAATGAGTTATGAAAAACTATAAGACTAAATAATTGTTTATCCATATAAATAAATTTATTCATATATTTTTTTAATATTTAATCGTGATTCATTCGGTTTCGGTTAACTGCGGTTTTTGGAATAAAGAAACCGTAACCGTAACCATTAACCATTATTTTTAAAATTAAAAACCGTACACTAGTCCATCGGTTTCGGTTAACCTTATTTTCGGTCTGGTTTCGGTTTGGTTTTTCGGTTTTTCGGTTTTCCGGATTTGTGTGTGCACCCCTACTCTATATACTCATTGACTATTGTAAGAGGTTTGTGCTTTACCTGAAAGAGCTCAGTAGTGGATTCAAAAGCTTGGAAGGATTCCGGGGACTAGACGTAGGCAGGAGGCCGAACCAGGATAAATCTGCCGAGTAACATTTTCTAACTCTTACTCCTTATATACTTGCTTTGTACTGTGTCTAGTAAAACATAAACTTTATATACTGAGTTGTGTGACTTGAGCACTGAGTTCAGGAATAGACTTAAGAGTTATCTCCTGACTCAACGTTAGAAGCAGTTTTAGTTACTAGTTAACTAAACTTGCCTCTGACCTTACTCAGCATCACTGTGCTAAAAGACTAGGCCCTGTTCTTTTTGACTTAATTTCAGCATAAGTAAGTTCAGTTCAGTTCAGTTCAGTTCAGTTCAGCAGCATTCAGTTCAGTTAAGTTAAGTTAAGTTCAGTTCAGTTAAGTTAAGTTAAGTTCAGTTCAGTTAATTATTTGGTGTAGTTAAGTTAAGTTAAGTTCAGTTCAGTAGTATTCAGTTCAGTTCAGTTCAGTTAAGTTAAGTTAAGTTAATTTAATTTAATTTAATTTAATTTAAGTTCAGTAAAAGTCTTAAGTTAAAAGAAGTCAACCTTTAACGTGAATTTTTTTAATAGTTCCTATCCCCCCTTGGAACTAATCTTGTCACGTTACATGGGACCAACAGTGGAAACCCTAGTCTATCATTTTGGTCTTTTACCTTCATTTAGAGATAGGTATAAATACTTCCTATTTTGTAATGAAGGGCAACTTTTATGAATTTAATCAAAAACCTGGCCTCCATTGAGAGCTTGTTCTTACTACTTGGGATTTACTCCTTCAAGCTTTGGCTTGTGAAGAACTTCTTTGTGGATTTAAGATCAAAATCCTCACGTCGATTTCAATCTGTAACAGAGTTGCCTGAAAGAAAGAAAACAGTTACATCTAGATGGGTTTTTAGAGTGAAATACAATGCTGATGGATTTGTTGAATGCTATAAAGTAAGTTTGGTGGTCAGGGGTTATGATCAGAGATATGACTGAGAGTTTTTCTCCAGTAACCAATACAGTGAGAGTTAGGTTGTTTATTACCATAGCAGCAGCAAAATCCTGGCCTATACACCAAGTAGATGTCAATAATGCTTATCTACATGGCTATGTAGATGAAGACATTTATATGAGTCCATCATCTAGTTACACAAAGGCTAAGCATGGTCAAGTATGCAAGCTTTCTAAATCATTGTATGGTTTGAAGTAAGCAGACAGACAATGGTATAAGGCGTTTACTTCTTCTTTGCAGGATTTGGGTTTTATTAAATCTATGCATGATTATTTTTTGTTCACTAGACAAATGGATGGTCATTTTACTACAATAGTTATCTATATCGATGACATGTTACTGATAGGTTCCTCACAGAAGCAAATTGATGAAGTTAAATCAGCTTTACATAAAGCATTTACCATTAAAGACGTTGGTAATGCTAAAAAAATTCCTTGGTGTGGAACTGCACAGGTCTACTGATGGTATTTTGCCATCCCAGAGCAAATACATCACTGACTTATTGGTTGATGCTTGTTTGGAAAATGCAACATCTGTCGCTAGTCCATGTCCAAGTGGAGTTCAGTTGGATAAACTAGATATTGATTCACCATTGTTAGATGAAGTTGATAAATATAGAAGAGTCATTGGTAGGCTTTTGTATTTGGGTTTTACTCGTCCTAACATAGCTTTCATCACACAACAACTAAGTTAGTATATGAATGCTCCCACACAGATGCATTGGAATGTAGCAGTCCATGTTTTAAAGTATCTCAAGGGTACTAAGCAATTTGGATTATTTTATCCAGTTGAGAACAATTTTTCTCTTACTGCTTATTGTGACTCAGATTGGGGTCATTGTGAGTTCACAACACGCTCAATTACTCGTTATTGCATTTTGATTGGCAGAAGTCTAATTTCGTGGAAGTCTAAGAAGCAATCAACTGCCAATAAGTGATCAGACGAGGCTGAGTATTAAGCCATGTCCACTATAATATGTGAACTCAAATGATTGAGTTACTTGTTACCTGAGTTCCAGATTAAAGTTTCACTGCTCATTTCAAAGAAATGTGATAATCAAGGAGCGACTTGTATCACAACTAATCCTGTTTTTCATTAAAAGGTGAATCATATTGATATCGACTGTCATATTGTGAGAGAGCATCTACAACAAAGGTTCATATTTACTCATTTTGTTCCAACACATGAGCAACTAGCATATTTATTAACCAAAAATCTTTCAGGTGCTCAAATGCATTATGCACATCCAACTTGAGGGGCGGGTGTTGAGATAGGGTAAAGAATAGTTAATATCCTTGTAATAGGCCATCTATTCTATTCTATTCTATTTGATTGAGTTTCATACCATCTTTTCTTCTCTCTAAATTAGTTTATACTATGGATTAACTATTCTATTATATTCTATTCCACGAACCAAACAACACATAATATTTGCAAGTTAATTTAATATGTCAACAAATTACCCCATCTATAATTGAACTTCGTCAATTTCTTTAAATAAGAAATGCCGAGGAGCAGTGGCGGAATCAGTACCCCGGATGACCTGGGGCTCAAACATATCAGTAAAAAAACTTTCAAAACATCAAAAAAAAATATCGAAATTAACTATGCGGTTGACGGTAAATTTTCAAACTCCATCCCGTTAGGGCTGGACAAAATTTTTTTAGCCTCCAACGGATTAAAACTGTAAAAATGTTATCATTTTTTTTAGAAACTAGCATTGAACTAATAGAAAATTAAACATGTTTACTTTTTTTAATGGTAAAGACATAATAAAAATGAATATTAAATATGTCTACTTTTTTTAATGGTAAAGACATATTAAAAATGAATTCAAAAGTGTTATCAAAATTAAAATGGCCTAATGCTTCCCTAGCCCCCTTAACTTGTCCAAATTGGTCACTTTACCCCCTCAACTCATCGAATGTCCTATTTACCCCATTAACTCTATAAAAGTGGTATTTCTCACCCCCCAACTTGTCCATTTATCCCTCCAACTCATAGAATGTTCTATTTACCCTCTTAACTCCATAAAAGTGGTATTTTTCATCCCTTACAATTCGTTATCGAAGCCTAAATTGATAACTTTTTTTAAACGTTAAACCTATATTTATGATATTTTGTAAGTGGAACCTAAATTGATACTTCCCCAAAAATCACAGGCCTATTTTGGTACATTAACTTGTTTATATTAATGTTTTTGTTATTTGTATTTTTTATTCGTTCTTTCTCTTTTCAACTTTTTTGACTACTATAAATGGATAAGAAATACAATTTTTATGGAGTTAAGAGGTAAATAGGATCATAAGTGGTGAGAAATACCACTTTTATGGAGTTAAGGGGGTAAATAGGATATTTGATGAGTTGAGAAGGGGTAAAATGACAAATTTGGACAAGTTAAAAGGGTGAGAAATACCATTTTTATGGAGTTAAGGAGGTAAATAGGACATTCGATGAGTTGGAGAGGTAAAATGACCAATTTGGACAAGTTAAGGGGGCTGGAGAAGCATTAAGCCAAATAAAAATAAAGAGTCCATTTAAATTAATTAATAATGGTAACATGTTTTTATAATTATTGAAAAATAAAATAAAAATAAATAATAACTTTTTAAAAGAAAATGAGGTTGAAAGGAGTCAAACATAGAACATCTCAAATAGAAGTAAACATCCTTAACCATCTCATCTACCTTTAAACATTGAAATAATACTACATAGAGTCAATATAATTCTCTCCAAAATATTACCAGACAGCATTACTAAAAAAAAAAATTCTCAATTCTCCGACCGCCTGCCGGGGCTCGAGCCCCCCTAATCCCCCTTGGTTCTGCCCCTGCCGAGGAGGCAATGGATAGAGGACACTAGCGGCCGAGGTGAGGAGGACGCCGAAGACATCAGTGGAAGAGGAGGAGCTAGGAGATGTAGATTATTTGATTTATTTTAGGATTTTCTTATTTTTTTTATAGTTTATCCGATTTCTCGGTTCGATGATCATCAAATACCTTCTAAGTGGATTCTCTCTCAATTAAAGTTTGCTACGTACAGGATGACTCAAACTCAAGATCTAACTTAAGCGACTTGAAACTCTTAACTACTCAAACCAATCTTAATTGGTTGGTATCATGTTTTCTTAAATGACAGGTTTGGGTAATAATTGAAAAGGAAGAAGAAAGTTTTTTTAATAATGGGATTGAGGAATTGAAACCGTCTGATCTCAAATGTTTGTTTGGAAACATGGATTTCAGCCCTTTACTTTTGAAACTTTAGTCGGTTGTTTTATTTCATTGACTAATTACATAAATGGGTTTTGCTATTCGTGGCTCCTATTTTACTTACCGTCGCTTCCTGTTTGACATTTTTGCCCTTTTCATTTTTCATTCAAAAAAGTGAAATTCTCTCAACCGCGAAAAACAAAACGAAGAAAAATCATGCCTCCAAAACAAGGAAAAATAATTAAACATTAAGTTTCGTATTTACCAATAATCTGAAATTTAACGAATTTAACTTGAAACGAAATTTTTTTTTTCGTTGAATTTGCTCTAAACGGATAGTCCATACGGTCCGGTCCATGGACCAGTAGGATGAACTACCCGTTTTCCCTAGGCAAAAACGGGTAGCCTACCCGTTTTGCCTAGGTAGAAACGGGTAGGCTACCCGTTTTTACCTAGGAAAAACGGGTTTATTTATTTTTTTTTTTAATTATAATAAATATTAAAAATTGATTGGACGCTTCAATACGTATTTTTTATTTCCAATTTATCTATACGTTTTTTCTATCCAATCAATACATAATTTATCAATAATTAAATTTACGTTCTAAAAGATAAATAAATATAAATTAAGAAATAAAAATTAATTGCACTCGTTAATACATATTTTTTTTTATTTCCAATCAATAATTTATATATACGTTTTTTCTATCCAGTCAATACATAATTTATGTATAATTAAATTTACGTTCTAAAAGGTAAATAAATATAATTTACCAAATAAAAATTAATTGGACACTTCAATACGTATTTTTTTATTTCCAATCAATAATTTATCTATACGTTTTTTCTATCCAATCAATACATAATTTATCTATAATTAATATTTATTATAATTAAAAAAATAAATAAATAAACCCGTTTCCCTAAAGAAAAACGGGTAGCCTACCCGTTTCTACCTAGGCAAAACGGGTAGTTCATTCTACCGGTCCATGGACCGGACCGTATGGGCTACCCGTTTAGAGCAAATTCAACAGAAAAAAAAAATTTGTTTCGAGTTAAATTCGTTAAATTCCAGATTATTGGTAAATACGAAACTTAGATGTTCAAATATTTTTCCTTGTTTTGGAGGCATGATTTTATTCGTTTTGTTCTTCGCGGTTGAGAGAATTTCATTTTTTTGAATGAAAAATGAAAAAGGCAAAAATGTCAAACAGGAGGCGACGATAAGTAAAATAGGGGCGACGAATAGCAATCCACAGTTTTTGATAATTACCCATTTGTATTTAGTTTATTTATTTTTTAGTTTAGTGATTTAGTTACTAGGAATTTGGGGTTATTTGATATAGTTTTTAATTATTATTTTGTTGTTTAACTTTTGTTGTGTTTTTTGTTCGTAAGTGTATCCACCACCGATAGCAGTGATTATTCACTTTCGCAGATGGTTTGCACCTCTATTGATTTAGTTTAATTATTATTATTTTTTTGGTAACAAGAGAGGGGTTACAGTCCCGGGAGCAAAAAATGAAACAGAAAGAAAGAAACTATCTGGTACGAGTCATCCTAGAGAGACAATGAAAAAAATGATATCTTGGATGTCTGCGGGAGGCATCTCACACTCGTGAAGGCCCAAAGCCAAACTTCCTGCGTAGTTCGCCATCCAATCAGCAGCTCAGTTACCCTCGCGTAACACATGTACAAGCTCAACCTCCCAATCCCGGCTATACAGCTTACGCCATTCAGAGATCAACCAGAAGAAGCTATGTCTATGATCTGTGCCATCCCTTATTACCCGTATAACAACTAAAGAATTCATCTCAAAAACCGCTCTGCGATAGTTTATGTCCCAAGCAAATTTTAGGCCAAAAAATAGACCACAGAGCTTAGCTAAAACTGCAGTGCAAACTCCAAGGTTAATCGCGAAACCACCAAGCCACCTACCTTTATTATCACGAGCAACACCACCTGCCATAGCAAAACTCGGGTTACTCTTACTAGCGTCATCGCTATTAATTTTAACCCAACCAACTTCAGGGGGTTTCCAGCCCACCAAAACTTCTCTAACCGGTAAAACCCCCAAGCGTCGCTCAACATTGAAAGCCTGATAAAATTCTTTTGCTTTCCCATACACAAATTCTAGTTTGTTAAGGCAATTAGTCGCATTTGGATCGAAGATAGCCGCACATCTCCATTTCCATAGCCACCATAACACAGTCGGAAAGAGAATAGACCACTCTATCCCACGCCATTTAACCTTTAATTATTTTAGTTTGTGCTTTTATGAATTATTACTATTATGATAAATTTAATTGTTAAATTTTATTAGAAATTAGAAAGATAATAGGACATAGAAAAATCAAATCTTTAAATTCTAATAAAAGACATAGTTAGAAAAGATTTTGTGTGGTACTAAGAAAAATCGAAATATTGAGTTGTAATCCAAATTTTTTTCTCATGTTAAGTGGAGTTTCCAAACTTTCGATCCTAACTCCACCACTAGTTTTATATATGTTTGCATAAGAACGTTTAAAAACATGAATTAGAAATTATCATTATATAGCAGAAACAAGATAAATCACATCAAATTTTTATAAGGGGGATCAATGTTAAATTTGACTCTATAGAGTTTTAATTCTAATGTATGAAATGGTATAAATTTAACGAAAGATCAATGTTACCTCTATGTTACCGAAAATTTAAAAAACTGGTTTAACTGTTATTTAATTATTACATCGGAGCTTCTAAATATATCAATTATGTCTATGATATTTAATGTGATGAACTAACGCAGTTACAAAAAAAAATAACATATTAAAATGCTAATAACTAAATCTAACACATATAAATTAATCACATTTTTTTTTTGTAAAAGCGTATAAAATATTTACAGTGTTACTAATATAGTTATTTATAATCAATAAAAAAAATGTATGAACGGTTTTACTTTATTAGTAACAAACTTGTTTGAAATTTTTGATTTAACATTAAAAAAACTGTTAAATAAGTTTGTTCAAAATTTTAATGGATACAATTTATTTTATTTGAAAATATTCAAAGCTGCACTAAAAAAAACAGTTGCTTTTTTAATAAAAACACATTCTTACAAAATTGTGGTTTTTAAATTTACAGTATTTATATAAAAAGAAATGATGGGATAGTAGATGTGACTTAAGAATAAGATTGGTGAGAATAATGTGAATGTTATTTGGAGGGCCATATGCATATATTTTTAGGAATTTGCACTTGGATTATGATGTGTATATCTTATGTATAAAGCTAATAGCCTCTATTGATTTTGCCATTTCATCTACCCTTATCAAACTTGGTAACTAAACATGCCCAACTTTGCTTATTGGCTACCTCTTGCTTTTATACATACAAGTTAAATGGGTAAATTGGATTGCTCATTTTCGCATTTTCACAATATGGCCACTAAACATTAAAACGTAATATACAAATCACTTTATTTTATATTTTCTAATATTATGGCTATTAAACTTCAATCAACATATCAAAATGAACGTTCACGATATCAAAAAGAAAAACAAGAATTTATAATATTTTAAGCAATTTTAATTCTTTAAAACTTTCGTTTTTAGATAATTTAGGTGTTATTTAGTTAGTGGAGAGACAATTAATTTTTAGAGAGAGAAAAGCGCCATAAATGGTGATTCTGCAAAATAAAAAATGTGATTTCATAGTAGATGTCGTTCTAAACAACTTTAATTATTGAACATTTCCATTTTGATATTGTTAACGGTCATTTTGAGGCGTTATTAAAATTTAGTGATCATAATGTTAAAAATTATAAAATTGAGTGGATTTTATGTTACGTTTTAAGTTTAGTAATATACCATAAAAATGAGTAAAGTTCAATGATTAGGGATGTAATTTATCCGAGATAAATACTAATGAACTGTTAGATTTTATTAATTGTACATTTTCCCAACTACGTTAGTATATTTCTTTTATCAGTTATGTTTTATATATGCATGATACAAATTATACAATGTTTTAAAAATCGGATCGGACTTCAAACCAGATTGACAACTGGGTTAAAAGTCAATTGGTTTAACTGGTTGATTTGGATTGGTTGAACCGGATGACATCATAAATAATATATATATATATATATATATTAATTTCATTTAAATTATAAAATTTACTAAGAGTTTAAAATTTTATTTTATATATATTTAAAATTTAAATACTAAATTAACTTTTGTTTATATTGTAAAGATTAATTAAGTTTTTAATAATATTTATCAAAATATATAAAATAAATAAATACTAAATAAAATTTTAAATTTTAAGTACCAATAAAATATATAAGTATATATTGTTGTTTTCAATCACAAATTGAAAGCTAACTTAGTGGTAAGATGTACATAGTGTTGGTACCGTGTGATTAGTTCCAAGGGGTAGGTTAGGAACTAATATAACTTTTTCGTTTTAATTATGTTGACTTAATATAATTCTTTGAGTTTCACAACTCAGTTTTGGTCAGTACGGCCGAGTGAGGCGTAAAACGGCTTTAGTCAGATACTGACTAGAACTGTTTTACTTGCGAGTTGGGAAATGACACCTTTTTGGTCAGCTTCCAACTCAGCACTCTGATTTACTCAGTGTCAGCTTAAACAATTTATATACTGAGTAAATATAGCAAGCAACACATACAGAAATATATTGAGAGAGAGTTAGAAATTACTCGGCGCGACTTATCCTAGTTCGGCCTCTCCGCCTACGTCTAGTCCCCAGAATCCCTCCGGGCTTTTTCAATCCAATACTGAGCTCTTTAAAGGTAGAGCACAAACCGTTTACAAGGCAGTTGAATATGCAAGAATACCGTCCTCTATGCGTCTACTCAACTCCTACTAAGTGCTATAACCGAACACCTAGATTTCTCTACCGCTGAGTACTTAAAACCGAGTACTCAGCACAACTCTCTCAATTTTACAATTGATACAAACTTGTTCTTTTTTCAGACAAAGAACACTTTAGATGATTACAAAAAATTACTCTAGCTTTTACACAGAAATGAGAATTTGGTGCAAGATCTTTTTCTTGTTTTGGTGTGCTTTTTGTATGTATGTTTTTTCTCTTGTATTTCGGCTTAGGATCCAAGAAGTGTACTTGTCCTTTTATAGTTGAGGTCTGAAGCAGAAATGATTTGAATCCGGAATTATCCGTTGGATTCAAACGGCTTTTTCTTGCGATATGTTCTGGTCAGCTTCAGATTTGCAGGCCAATCCTGTCGTCTGAATTCCGTAGGCGTCAGGCTTGTCTTCTTCTCGCAGGTTTGTCTTCTTGTGCAGGTTTCGTCTTTTAGCCAGCGGACATTTGACCCATGCGTCTCGAAACTGTATCCATGCATAATTCCAAAGCTTCTGGATTGGTGCAAATCACTGTCGGATCTTGTCTTTTAGTAAACGGATCATTGGTGCTGTCCTTAAAATCATTCAGCATGACTTTGATAATCGTTGTCTTTGATTGTCGCCAATTCCGATACTGAGTTGCCTTTCACTCAGCTTCCACGGTCAGCTTCATTCTGCAAGATATAGTTCCGAATAAGACTTCTCTTCTTTTATGTTGAGTTGCTTTTCACTCAGCTTCTGAAATCAGCTTTATTTGTAAGCTTCTATTTTGAAGAAGACATTCCTTCTTTCATACTGAGTTATTCTTTACTCAGCCCGCGCTATGTTGTCATGCTGACTATGTTCTGTCTTAATTTGATTCCTGTTCTTATAAATATTTTTATACTCAACATTGAATAAACGCATTAGTACAATTAAATCAAAGCACTTAAATTTAATTGTCTTAATCATGGATTAACTTAAATAATTTTGTCAAATCAAAATCATGTTGGAAAGGTGTTTCAACAAACTCCTCCATTTTGATGTTGGCAAAATATTTAGTTATGGAACTCAGTTTTGAAATTCCCCATGATTGAATTGTCTTTCGTTCTTCTGAAATTACTCCCCCGTAAGGGTTGCATTTATTTGACTCAATTTAACTCTAAACATTCCAAGATTTAATTGAGAAAAATCAAAGCATGCTTGTACTGACTAAGTTCAATTTTGGACCTTCTAAGATCTAAATGAGCCTAGGTCAGCTTTCAGAAGAGGTCAATATGTTGGAACATGTGTTTACTCAGTTTGATACATGGTCAGTTTTAGATATCAGAGAGATTATATCTATGAATTTATGTATCAGAGAAAAGTGTATTCATGTATCAGAGTAAATTTGTGTTGAGCGTTTAATGCATGTTCCTTTTTTAATTTTGATTGTTCAATTAAGACAGTTCAGCATATAGCACAACAATTAAGCATCACAAATAGATAAGTCAGTTTGAAATAAAAGATGCTTTTACAATAGATAGTTTGGTCAGCAAACAAACAGATAGAATACGCCAGACAAATACTACAAGTCAAATTCTAAGATTAACTAATCTATTTCTTCCTGTTGACTTGGGCTTGGTGGGCAGGATTAACTTTGCATTTTCCCTTGGCATTTCTTTGTTGCTGCTGACTACCAGATGCTTCTCCTACTTCTCCTGATTTGTGCTAAGTTCCATCAGCTTGTTCTTTCTCC
Organism: Euphorbia lathyris; assembly: GCF_963576675.1. NCBI lineage: Eukaryota > Viridiplantae > Streptophyta > Magnoliopsida > Malpighiales > Euphorbiaceae > Euphorbia > Euphorbia lathyris. The sequence continues at coordinate 24,511,594 of NC_088915.1, forward strand.
CCCGTTTTTCCAGCATCGGGCGTAGGAGGAATGAAAGTGTCGTTGAGACCAACACGAGTTAATCTTACTGAGTACGCCTTAAGCTGTTTCGTGCTTTCCCTGAGACCGTCGAAAATAGGCACGCCATCATCTATAATGGATCTGGGGACTTGAATAGATGCACTAAGCATACTGAGAATATATTCCTGGGATTTCCCAATCCAGGTTAGCGTGTCAGTCAGCCTAGCATACGCTTGATGATACATTTTGAGCAAGGCTGAGTTGTAGAACTGACGTTGAGCATTCGTGTGGCGCACATGTTTGAAGGTGGCTTGGGAATATTGCAGGATTTCATTTGTTTTCACCAAGTCAGTATCCATTTCTTCCTTACTCAAGTTGAGTAGACGGATAGCTTCGCTAATTTGCTCGATCGAACACTGGGAAAAGGAGGAAATTAGTGCACGAGTGTCGGTTAGCTCAGAGTGTAGCTTGGTGAAGTGGTGGTCAACCTCAGCAGAGGTAGCATATCCCGTGTTTACTGCAGATAGAGCATTTATTTGGCCTTAGAGGTAATCCATGTGATTCACCATCATTAACTGCAGTTCAGCCAGCTTTACTATGGAGTCTTGCTTGGGTTGTTGAGATTGAACAGTTGTCATGACACTCACAAGATCTTTGAGACCCTTGATCTCATTCAGGAGCTGAGTGACAGAAGAAAGTTGTGTTGACTCAACATTAACGAACCCAGCATCATCGGCATGAGAGGGATGCAAATCCTAGAGAATGGATTGAGCTGAGTCAATGATTCGACGCCCAGACTCAGTAGCATTTAGGTAGGCATAAGTTGCCTCAGGAGTTCGCTCAGTGGCCGATTTCTTTCTAGTCCCAGATGGGCCAACATGATCAACAGATGGACTTTTGTTTAAGTCAGCACCAGGAACTGACTGTTCAACATTCTGCGAAGTTGGGTTAGGAGGAGGTGGATTGGCAAAGATGTTGACCTACACAGTATCATTCTGAAGTTGAGTTGATGCAGGAGGAGTTACTTCAGAATTTACATGGACAGGATTTTCCTTTGCTCGCTCACCTTCTTGAGCAGCTTGAACTTCGAGCTCTTGCTCGGCAGAAATTGGATTTTTCGGAGTCTTGGCTTGTTCCTCAGTATGAGTAACAGAGGCTTGCTTTTGTGTGAACTGATCCGGAGTTGGCTCTGTGATGGAGGAGAAGAATTCGTATTGAAGTCCAGTTAGATCAGTAATTGGTTCTCTAAGTGGAGAATCATCCAATAGATCTAGGGATTTGGATTTGTAAGCTTTGCGTTTAAAGCGCTTTTCAGAACTGACCGTTTTGGTTTGAGGTGAGAGGTCAGCAGTAATTGAGTCAAGAGACTCAGATGAAGAACTGAGCTCTACGTCAGTATTAAGGCTTCTATCAGCTTGAGCTCTTTCTGTTTAGTCAGCTTGTAGTTCAGTTGGCTCAGGATCAACTAACTCAGTGCGCTCAGCAGCACCCTTATCTTGCTTATCATTAACATTGGTTGTTCGCCCAACTTCAAACTGTCCTCCAAAATCTCCCAATTCATTTTCCTGGTCAGAAGGGGTTTTCTCAAGGTCAATCTCTTGGCTTCTCATGAAGTGGGAATCGTCGGAGATGACAAAACCAAGAGGGGCAGCATCAATTGGACTCAGACCAGAAGATCCCTTCTTCTTCCTCAGAGGTGTTTCTGGAATTTGCTCACTTTCGACTTCCTCAGGCTCAACTGGCCTTTTCTCTGCCGACTTAGCTTGCTCAGCAGCAGCTTTCTGTTCGCTTGACACAAAACGAATTTTCTTTGGAGCAGTATTGATGTCTTTAGCGGCTTGGTCAACTTTCCGCTTTTTATCTTGTCTGGTGCGGTCAGTACGAGGTTGCTCCACAACCTTCTTTCCCTTCTTAGTCGGCACAGCTTGTGCGCCTTTTTCAGCGTCAACCTCGTCCTCATTTTCTTCTACAACCCCCTTTCCTTTCTTAGTCTTGAGAGGTTGGTTGTATGCTAACCCGAACAGCAGGGCCGCCGTAATCTCACTTCCCTATGACTCAGTTTCACCGACCGTATTCACCTGATAGTCTTCAAGAATTCTAGTGATGAGGGAGCCCAACCTGAGTTTCCCAGTACTTCGTTGGAATGCACCGACAAGAAAGACATGCATATTTAGTGGTTGGTAGGTCATCATGTGCCAGATGAAATTCTGCTCGAAGTTGGAGGCAGATGAGGCTGAGTTTATTTTAGGAAAGATAAAGTTGGTCAAGATGTAATGAGCCATCTTTTGATTTTGACCCATACACGTGCTGGCTATTTCTCCCTTGTGGTCCTTAGGTTTACAAAACTCAACTGGGTAGTCAAGTTTGAGGTTTGTGGTTCTAAATTCTTTACCCTTGTTGGGCAGTTTTAGCAAGGTTGCAAGATAAGATGGAGTTACCGTGATGTCCTTGCCCGAGACCTTTGTGGCTAGATGGTTAGCATTGTCCTTATCCACCTTCAGATTCGAGTAGAATTCCTTTACTAATCGTGGGTAGACTTTACCAGAGAGGGAGAATAATTCCGACCACCCGTTCTTGGAGATCCATTCACAGAACGGCTTTTCAGCGGTTACAAAACTCGGGGAGAACCACCGGTAATGAAGTACTTCACAGTTCTTGACACTGTCATACACCATACGAAATTCCTTTTCCTTAGATTGCTTGTCTTTCTTCTTCTTTTTCTTTTTCGAAGAGGTTGCAAGGTCAGCTTGGGGGCTCTTGTTCAGAGTTTGGTCATGCTGACCGTGTCCTTGAGACTTGGTGGGAGTCTCGACGTATTCCTGCTGAGCAGGAGATGGAGGGTTTTCATCGGAGTGATTGCCATCGTAATCAGCTCCGGAGATGTTTTGAGAATCCGACATGATTTTTAGGGATTCTTTGAGAGTATTTGAAGATTAGGGATTTTAGATAGAAATCAATTTGCCAGAGATTTCAAAGTGTAAAGAGATGTGAGTGGGGATTCGTCCACCTTTTATAGAGGGTCGAGTTGATCTAGAACGTTGGAGTAGCCGTTTTACCTCGAGATGATCAAACGACAATAATCTGGCATTTATGACACGTTCGGCGCAGTTGTTTTCTAATTATTGATCTTACATCATCCTAGGTGGCTATTTATGGCGCGTGTGCTAGCATTTAATGTGAAATGGATTTTACTCAGTATTTGGAATTCTAAATGTTTGAGATACTGAGTGTTCAGCTTTACATAGAGTAAATTTTTCATACACAGTAACTTAGCCTATAGTAATCACTTAGCATGTATGTCTAGTCAGCATAAAGTGATTTTATGATATTCATATTAGCTCAGTTTGAGTAAGTTACTTAGCATGCACTAGCTACTCGGCATATAGTATAATCAGTCAGTATTAATCAAGAGTTTATTGAATGGGATTACACATACCAATAGCTTCCCTGAGTACGCTGAATTGCTCACGAGCCAAAGGCTTAGTGAAGATATCCACAAGCTGTTCATCTGTTGGTACGTAGTTCAGCTTGATCTCGCCTTTGAGTACATGATCTCTGATGAAGTGATGCCTTATGCTGACATGCTTCATCCTGCTGTGTTGGATTGGATTCTTAGTTAGGTCAATAGCGCTTTTGTTATCGCATTTGACTTCAATTGTTTTTGTTTTAACTCCGTAATCCTTAAGCTGTTGCTTAATCCATAGGACTTGGTCCACATAGCTTCCAGCAGCAATGTACTTAGCTTCAGTTGTAGACAGGGCAACTGATGACTGCTTCTTGCTGAACCAAGACACTAGACAACTTCCAAGGAAGTGACATCCTCCAGAAGTGCTCTTATGCTCTAGCTTGTCCCGTCCATAGTCAGCATCAGTGTATCCAATGAGTGTGAAGTCATTTGAGTTTGGATACCACAAACCTGCATTAACTGAGCTCTGTAAATATCTAAAAATTCTTTTTACAGCTATAAGGTGTGATTCTCTGGGGTCAGCTTGATATCTAGCGCAATAGCATACCGAGTACTGAATATCAGGTCTACTAGCAGTAAGATAGAGTAGAGAGCCAATCATACCTCGATATAACTTTCTGTCTACTGACTTACCTTTCTCGTCAGCACAAAGGACAGTGTCAGTACCCATTGGGGTTGATATGGGCTTGCAATCTTCCATATCGAATTTCTTTAACATTTCTTTGGCGTACTTAGACTGACTAATGAAGATGCCGCTCTTCCCTTGCTTGATTTGGAGACCAAGGAAGAAGTTGAGTTCGCCCATCATAGACATTTCGAACTCAGTTTGCATCTGTTTACTAAATTCTTTGCACATAGATTCGTCAGTAGCACCAAATATTATATCATCTACGTAAATTTGTGCCAGCAGGGTATTTTTACCCTTTTTCTTAATGAATAAGGTTGTGTCAGCTTTGCCACTGACATAGTTCCTGGTCAGCAGGAAATTGGTCAACCTCTCATACCAAGCACGAGGTGCTTATTTCAGGCCATACAAGGCCTTCTTGAGTTTATAAATGTGGTTTGGAAACTTTGGATCTTCAAACCTAGGAGGCTGACTAACATATACCTCTTCGTTTATAAATCCATTAAGAAAAGCACTTTTGACATCCATTTGATATAGTTTGAAATTCATGTAACTAGCATAAGCACATAAAATACGTATAGCCTCTAACCTAGCTACGGGTGCAAAGGTCTCACCATAGTCAATGCCCTCTTGCTGACTATAGCCTTGGGCTACAAGCCGGGCTTTGTTTCTGACTACGTTGCCTTGCTCATCTAGTTTATTCCTAAAGACCCACTTAGTTCATATGGTCTTTTGGTTCCTAGGTTTTGGTACTAAATCCCATACCTCATTTCTTTTGAACTGATCAAGCTCCTCTTGCATAGCATTGATCCAGTGTTCGTCATGCTCAGCATTAGCAAAACTCTTTAGCTCATGAACTGAGACGAATGCAACATTACTGAGATACTTTCTAAGCTGATCTCTTGTCATCAGCTTGTTGTCAGCAGCATCAAGGATGGACTTTTCTGAATGTCCTCTTGGAATTTTGATTTCTTTAGGTAATGTTGAGTTGTCTGGAATAGGTGTTTCTACAGTATCTGCAGGAGTAGATTGGTCAGCAAAGGTAATTTTTGTTTCATGTTTACCTTTGGTCAGTCCTTGTACTGATGACTCAGCGGCTCCATTTTGGTCAGCGGAAGCTGAGCTTGGTTTATCTTCGGCAGACTGAGTTATCTTTCCTGCAGGGTCAGTTTCATCGAACTCGATATGGACAGACTCTTCTATAACTTGAGTTCGTTTATTATACACCCTATATGCTTTACTGTTAGTTGAGTACCCTAAAAAGATAGCTTCGTCAGCTTTAGCATCAAATTTAGCAAGATTATCTTTTGTGTTGAGTATAAAACATTTACACCCAAAGGCACGAAAGTAGCCAATGTTGGGCTTTCGTCCTTTCCAAAGTTTATAAGGGGTTTTCTTGAGTATAGGTCTAACTAAAGCCCTATTCAGTATGTAACATGTTGTGTGGACCGCTTCACCCCAGAAATACTTTGGAAGCCTATTTTCGCTCAGCATTGTCCTAGCAATTTCGACTATTGTTCTGTTTTTCCTTTCAACAACCCCATTTTGTTGAGACGTCCTAGGAGCAGAAAAGTTATGGTCAATGCCACTGACTTCGCAGAATTCGTCAAACTGTTAGTTTTTGAATTCTCCGCCATTATCGCTTCTAATATGAGCTACTCTTAGGTCTTTATCATTTTCAAGCTTTTTAATCAATGTTGTGAACATCTCAAATGTTTCATCCCTGCTACTCAGCAAGATGATCCAAGTATACCGAGAGAAATCGTCTACAATGACTAAGGAAAATTTCTTACCGCCCAAGCTGAGTGGCTGGACAAGTCCGAAAAGGTCCAAATGTAGTAATTCCAATGGTCTCTTGGTTGAGACAATGTTTTTACTTTGAAAAGACTTTTTCGTTTGTTTACCTTGCTGACAAGCATTACATAATTGATCTTTTTCAAATTTCAATTTGGGCAATCCCTCAACTAGTTGCTTTCTAGCTAATTTGGCAAGGAGGTCCATGCTTACATGACCAAGTCTCCTATGCCATAGCCAGGAGTTGTCCTCTTTAGATACTAAGCATATATTTTTGGAAAACTGTTTTTCTAAACTCAACATATATACATTGTCAACACGAGGGGCAGTTAAAATCAGTTTGTTTGTTTTTCCCTCGAGTATCCGACACTGAGAGGCATCAAATATAACCTTTCTACCGCTGTCACACAGCTGAGCTACGCTCAGTAAGTTATATTTGAGACCTTTAACTAAGGAGACTGACTCAATAGTAGGGTTACCTCCGATAGTGCCTGAATCGACTATCTTACCCTTTTTATTGTCTCCAAAGCTCACGTTTCCACCTCGTTTTAAGCTCAAGTGTGATGAACTGAGTTTCATCACCAGTCATGTGCCTTGAGCATGCACTGTCTATATACCACAGTTTTGATTTTTCCACGCATCTCAGGCTCGCCTGCAATTTAAACTATTCATCTTTAGGTACCCAATTCTTGTTGGGTCCTCGTTTGTTAGTACGAACAGGTGTAGTATCATATTTTATCTTGTGACGTCATACATTTATGATGTGGCCTTGTTTACCACAGAAGTCACAATAAGTTACCCTTTTGGGGTGACTTTGTTTTTGGTCAGCACCATTGTGCTGAGCATGCCAACATACCTTAGTGGTATGACCTTTCTTTCCGCAGAAGTCACATTGGACAATCCGCATATTATACCAACACACATCACTTGTGTGTCCTCTTTTCCCATAATAGTCACACTGTGTGAACTGTCTATGCTGACCAGTACCTGAGTACTTAGCATGGGATTTATTTTTAGTTGAACCTTTTATTTGGTTCTGTAGAGTTGTGACATCCTTTCTCAGTTTCTTTGAATCTGATTGGACTTCCGAGACAAACTTGTACATGATTTCCATGTTGTTATGCAAAGTTGATTTGTCTTGGAGAAGATATCAAAGGTCACTGAGTTTGACCTCTTCAATCTCGTCACATCGCCTGCTGAGTGCTTTTATTTTCTTGTTACACTTTTTAGTTAGTGTATATAGATCACTCAGGGCATTGACCATTTCATTTCTAAGCAAGAGTAAAGATGTTACCTCATTGGAGTGTTCCTCTTGGTCAGTATCATCCGAGAGGTCATCTTGCTCAGATTGGCATTGGTTAGCAGCGTCATCGGCCATGAAGCATATATTTGTTGTTTCATTTGCGTCAGCTTCTGATGAGGTTGACTCATCACTGTCACTCCATATAGTCACCATTGCCTTTTTGCTTCCCTTCTTTTCTTTCTTTAAGTTAGGACAGCTTGACTTAATGTGCCCAATTTGATGGCACTCGAAGCATGTGACAGGCTTGGAGCTGTGCTTCTTATATCTGTTGTCACTGGACTCAGCTTTGTACCTATCACCTCTTTTGTATGGCCTCTTGCTGTTTTTATCATTTTTTCTGAACAGCTTCTTCATCTTCCTTGTGAACATGGCCATTTCTTCATCATCTGATGAGTCAGCTTCGGTTGAGTCAGCTTTCATGACAAGTGATTTCTGCTTCTTGTCTTCTGACTTCTCTTTTGCTTCGAAGTTTTTCATAGAGATCTCATGAGTCAGCAGAGATCCGATCAGCTCGTCATACTTATACGTGGTCAAGTCTTGGGCTTCCTCCACAACTGTTTTCTTAGCTTGCCAGCTCTTGGGTAGACTTCTCAAGATTTTCTTCACCTGTTCCTCTTCGGTGAAATTCTTCCCAAGCCTCTTGAGATCATTTATGATATTTGTGAATCTTGAGTTCATCTCCGAGATGTCTTCGTTTTCGTTCATCTCGAACAGCTCGTAGAGTCTCATGTGCTGGTTTACCTTAGATTCCTTGACTTTGCTCGTGCCTTCATAGATCACCTCCAGCTTCTTCCATATCTCATGTGCTGACTCGCAACCTGAAATCTTATTGTACTCTGCAGCATCTAGAGCACAGTGAAGCATATTGATAGCCGAAGCGTTATTTTGTAATTTCTTAAGGTCATCTTCTGACCACTCAGTTTCACTCTTAACAACTTTCTCATCGTTAACAGTTTTATAAGGCACATATGGGCCTTGAACTATTGCAAGCCATGCACTCATGTTTGTGGCTTGAATAAAGTTCTTCATCCTATTCTTCCAGAATGTATAATTAGATCCAAAGAATAGGGGAGGCCGACTAATTGATAATACTTCAGGGAGTATCTGTGTTGTTTATTTCCCTGGAAGGAAACGAGTGCTGTTCTCAACCATTTATCGGGATCAACTCAAGATAGTTATATCTTTGAGTAGTGAGCTATTAGGCTCTGATACCACTTGTTGGTCCCGTGTGATTAGTTCCAAGGGGGGGGGTTAAGAACTAATATAACTTTTTCGTTTTAATTATGCTGACTTAATATAATTCTTTGAGTTTCACAACTCAGTTTTGGTCAGCACGGCCGAGTGAGGCGTAAAACGGCTTTAGTCAGATACTGACTAGAACTGTTTTACTTGCGAGTTGGGAAATGACACCTTTTTGGTCAGCTTCCAACTCAGCACTCTGATTTACTCAGTGTCAACTTAAACAATTTATATACTGAGTAAATATAGCAAGCAACACATACAGAAATATATTGAGAGAGAGTTAGAAATTACTCAGCGCGACTTATCCTGGTTCGGCCTCTCCGCCTACGTCCATCCCCAGAATCCCTTCGGGCTTTTTCAATCCAATACTGAGCTCTTTAAAGGTAGAGCACAAACCGTTTACAAGGCATTTGAATATGCAAGAGTACCGTCCTCTATTCGTCTACTCAACTCCTACTAAGTGCTATAACCGAACACCTAGATTTCTCTACCGTTGAGTACTTAAAACCGAGTACTCAGCACAACTCTCTCAATTTTACAATTGATACAAACTTGTTCTTTTTTCAGACAAAGAACACTTTAGATGATTACAAAAAATCACTCTAGCTTTTACACAGAAATGGAAATTTGGTGTAAGATGTTTTTCTTGTTTTGGTGTGCTTTTTGTATGTATGCTTTTTCTCTTGTATTTCGGCTTAGGATCCAAGAAGTGTACTTGTCCTTTTATAGTTGAGGTCTGAAGAAGAAATGATTTGAATCCGGAATTATCCGTTGGATTCAAACGGCTTTTTCTTGCGACATGTTCTGGTCAGCTTCAGATTTGCAGGCCAATCCTGTCGTCTGAATTCCGCAGGCGCCAGGCTTGTCTTCTTCTCGCAGGTTTGTCTTCTTGTGCAGGTTTCGTCTTTTAGCCAGCGGACATTTGACCCATGCGTCTTGAAACGGTATCCATGCATAATTCCAAAGCTTCTGGATTGGTGCAGATCACTGTCGGATCTTGTCTTTTAGCAAACAGATCATTGATGCTGTCCTTAAAATCATTCAGCATGACTTTGATAATCGTTGTCTTTGATTGTCGCCAATTCCGATACTGAGTTGCCTTTCACTCAGCTTCCACGGTCAGCTTCATTCTGCAAGATATAGTTCCGAGGAAGACTTCTCTTCTTTTATGCTGAGTTGCCTTTCACTCAGCTTCTGAAATCAGCTTCATTTGTAAGCTTCTATTTTGAAGAAGACATTCCTTCTTTCGTACTGAGTTATTCTTTACTCAGCCCGCGCTATGTTGTCATGCTGACTATGTTCTGTCTTAATTTGACTCCTGTTCTTATAAATATTTTATACTCAACATTGAACAAACGCATTAGTACAATTAAATCAAAGCACTTAAATTTAATTGTCTTAATCATGGATTAACGTAAATAATTTTATCAAATCAAAATCATGTTGGAAAGGTGTTTCAACACATAGTGGTCCTTAATGCCCTAGGTTTGAATCCGTCTTTCAACATATTTTTTTTAAGTTAAACATGTGTGAATGTACCCGAACCAAACCGCTCAACGGGACCGGTTTACGGTTGATCCGGCTAGTTCAAGCACTTCAATTTGGTTTGTTGAACATATTAAGAACCAGTATCAACAGGACCGGAGACCTGACCAGTTCGCGGTTGAACCGGCCGGTCCGGTCCAGTTTTCATAACATTGAAATTATAGGACAAATGAGCATAATTTTATGTATTCTAAGAGTCATACATCCAATTAATTAAAATTATTTTATGTATCACTTCTAGGTAAATTATTGGTGTAAGGAAAAGAAATATACATATAGCACTAATTGATTGGATAAATAATTTATTAATCCCTATATTTTTACTTAACACATTGTTTAGTCATCGTTTCTAATCATATATAATTTAATTTTTAACTTTTGTTATATTCAACAGTTTAGTTCTTCAAATATTTGAATTATAAACAGTTTAGTCACTCTATGCCTATTGTGATTGAGGTCACCGGTGGACCTTAGTTCCGCTCGCCATCAAGCTACTTTAGTAAGCCGTTAAACTCGTGCTTCTGATAGGAAGTGCTTCTTCTACTTGACTCGAAAAATGTGAATAATAAGATAGTCTTCCCAAAGGGAATACATCAAATGTGTCAAGAGGAGTTGCGGAATTGCATAGAGAAAGGAAAAGTTCTGCGTCTCCTGCATGGCTTGAATTCCTGCTAAACGTCACATTTCCTGTATTAAAATTACAAATTTTAAAGTTAAAGATTATGAGTACTTCCTAAGGTTGGGCACTTGGTCGAGCCTCTCTCCCTCACCAGTGCGAATGAAAGGGCACCACATACATCTTAACTAGTTCGTGCCTGCAGAGCGCATCAGACTAAACTATTGAATAAATCAAAATTTAAGGACTAAATAGTGTATTATTAAAATACGATGACTAAACAGTGTGTTAAGTAAAAATATATGAACTAATAAATTATTTGTCTTAATTGATTTGTTAAATGTATTACTCTCACAGTATTCTAATTTTTTCATACAAACGTTTGAGATGTTAGTATTCCATAAATTAAATTGGTAATAAAGTGATATGTGAAAATTAAAATAGAGTAATAATAAAATATGAAGATAAAAATAAAGCAATAAAGAGATATATTGATTTATGTTGAAAAACCTTTTATAAAGGGAAAACCACGACCACCAAAACTAACTTTACTATTAATAATAATGGGAATACAAGAATTAAAACTCTTTCAAGCACATTCAAACTTAAGGTATTTTCAATGCATTAATGCACTGAAAAACTCCACCCTTATTTTCAAATAATTAGGCGTGTCTGGACATTACAAATATCCACCTCCAGACACATAGAGAAGATACCATAGAAACTTCTTAGTTGGACCTCATGTCAATCAGTTTATTACACAACTCAAACTTCTCTTGAGGAATCACTTTAGTCAGTATATTTGAAGGGTTCATTTCTATAGCGATTTTCTCGAGATGAAAAACTCATCTTTCCAATTTCTCGTGTATCTAATGACATTGAATATCATTGTTCTTCGTTCGAGAATGATACATACTATTCTTGCTTAAGTCGATGACACTTTGACTATCGCAATGTAATATACAGTCTACTTGCTTTTGGCCCAATTCCTCAAAGAATATTTTCAATCAAACCATTTCTTTACCTGCTTCAATAGCTGAAATGTATTCTGCCTCAGTCGTAGAAAGTGCAACAGATTTCTGTAACTTAGATTGCCAAAAAAGTTTCTTCCACAACAAATGTAAATACATATCCCGAAATTGATCTTCTATAATCGAGGTCTCTTGCCATATCAACATCAACAAAACCTTCTAGGATTGATTTATATCCTTAATAACATAAGCACATTTTAGGATTTTCCTTCAAGTATTTGAGAATCCATTTAACAACTCCTCACTGTTGTCTTCCTAAATTATCCATGAATCTGCTTTCGACTCTAACGACATATGCAATATCCGATCTTGTACAAACCATGTCATACATCAAACTCTCGATTGCAGAAGAATATGGAATGTTTCTCATATCTTCATTCTCTTCTTTGGTTGTAGGACACGACTCCTTACTCAGTTTTAGATGTCCATCAAGTGGAATGTTGGTGGTTTAGCATTCAACATGTTGAAATGTTCTAGTACCCGTTCAATATAATTTTCTTGTAACAACCGTAACTTTATAATGTTTGTCACGAAGAATTCTCATGCCTAAAATCTATTGTGCTGGTCACAAGTCCTTCATGTTAAAGGATTCCGATAATGTCTGTTCATCCTTTAACCAAGAATTTTTGTGTCATTGTTTATTAACAGTGTGAATCTCAGTACCCATCTGTCAACTTTTAAACCATGAGACTATGTTTGCAAACTATAAAAAATTGTAGTTTACCCTAATTATAATTCTAATCATTATTAATTGTCGAAGGATTATTAGCTTCAAAGCTAACCCCAAAACATATGGAGAATATTATAGTAAGATTATTTAGAAAAACATGGCAATCTTTTAAAGACAAACAAAAGTTAGAGAAACTTGATTGGAAGGCTTCTTTACCGAACAACAACTAGACTAGATATTACTTATGTAATGTTTTTCTTGCATTTTTGAATGGAATGCGAGTGTGTCATAAAGTTTTATAAAATTATAAGGAACTATACTAGATATTACTTATGACTTGTATACATAGACTATAATTAGCCATTTATTTTGTTTGAATATACTTATCAAGAAATTTCCTCATATAACATGATTTCCATTGGTATTTACCTAGTTTTAATGGATAAGAAACCATAAATTATAAATGTTGTATCTTGAAACCAAAGAGATGTACATTTGTTTAATCGATAACTCTCACTTAAGGATGTCCCCTAGTCAAGTGAATCTTTGTACTTCTTTTTAGGAAGAACATTTGTGATGAGTTTTTGTTGACGGATTAATACTTGGATTGACACGCTAAACCTGTTTACTCATATCTGGTTGTATTTTTATTATTCACCTCATTACTTAGCAAACGAATTGGATAACGTTCTAATGAGGAACTATAATGTTTCATACCAACACCTTTCTTCTTGTTGTTGTTGGCTAACTTTTGGTAGAGAATTATTTTCTTCTAACACACGTAAACCATCCATGATTTGCTGAAAGGACTTCTTCACCTTTACCATGTCACATATGAGTTTATATAAGATATTCCCCTTGTGGGACGATATTCATAATGTTGTGAGTCATTGTAATATGTTTGTTTGGACCAACTTACCCTATGACGATGAATCCCAATTAAGCTAGTTCCCTAAGGGGCAGTGGATCCTTGTGATGTTTCTGATTTGTAACCTACATACGAAAGATGGTAAAAAAGAAGGATAATAATAAGATGGAAAGTTACCTATAGGTGGACCTATCGAGCATCTGGTAAGTGGTTGATACATGTATATATTTATGGTGGAAAACTTGGAAACTGGCTACACATTTGTTACATGCCTCCCTACGTGTGGACTGCTGGATTGTGGGTCCCATTGCAATAATGGAGTCAAATTCTTAAGGAGTGGAATATGGGTCTCATTACCAAGTTAGGGTGGGGATTAACATATCCTCCATTCACCATTGTGACGTGCTCCATACTCAAACCTTTGATACTTCCTAATGGTGTCAAGGGACAAAATTCTAGGGTTCAATCCAATTCCGTGCACATTACCCATAATAGTTGGGGTCTGAATGGGTTACTAACTTGAACTTCGACCATTATACTTGTAGGTAAATGGGGAATTCCGTTCATCCTTCCTAGTTGAGAAGCTATCTTAGCGAGAACCCTATAAAACGTGTTTATATTTTTGAGTTAATAACAACCTCTTTGTCCTTACTAGAATCGCTACTCATAGGTTGTTTCAGGAGTTACCGAAGTCATAATGATTTCTCAACCCCATGCTCATGGACCAATGATAATTTGTATAGATTTTCGGTAGTTAGATCTCTGAATCTATCTTCACGTCTAGTTGCTTCCTCCAAAACAAAGAAAACGTCGATCGTCCTGCGTGAGGCTCTCTGATACCAAAATTAATAACTTTCTACGAAGAAAGAAACCGAAGTATGATGGTAAAGTACATTGGGGCTTCTTTTATAGTTCCCTTAGTCCTAATTAAGGTATTACTTTACTTTTGATTCAGAAAACAATATCATAATATGAAAATTGCTCATGGAGGCTCAATTATAACATGTTATCATATATATATGCCACAGACTGCCAAAATAAGAGAGGAGAGAGAGAGAGAGAGTGGTTATGGATGGTAGAAGGTATGTTGTAAAAACCTGCAGAAAATTGGGACCTTGCAAATTTATTATTGGATTTGGAATTCCAATAACCATTTTAATAAAACCTCTGGACCCTTTGCTTTTTCCAGTACCATTTTTTGCGTCATCTTCCTATCACATTTCTTTCATGTATGTACATGGACATGATTCATGTGTATCACCTTCTTTTTATTACCGTTAATTACATTATTATCTTGTCTTTTGCTTAATCTGCAATCATAATTAATTCCACTGTTAATAACACAAAAAATAATAATAATAAGCATTATTACAATTTCATCATAGAAAAGAAAGCCCACTAAATTAATTTGACCACCACTCACATCAATTTTGCTGTATTAATTAATATTCCAATTTTATCAAAAAAAAAATCGAATTTTTGAAGTAATATTTTAGATTGGGGTATAAAATAAAATGGAATACTCTTCCAAATAAATGAGTTAATAAATAGGGTGAAAAGGACATGGGTTTCTGCCATTTTTGCAGTCTGCTCTGCTCTACACAGTACATCCATAATGCAAAAGGATAAACATTTTTTTTTAATGTATTTTTTGACTACTTGGAATTTTTATCTTCTTACTGAAAAGTAAAATAAAATTAAGAAAAGTAAATAACGAATTAGTGGAGGGGAGTAATAATTTCAGGTAGGAAAGGTGACAAAGTAAGGGATAAGTAGTGGAAGAAAGGGATAATTATTGAGAGTTTTTTTGGAATAAATTGTTTAGAAAAGGATGGTTTTTACACATGGAATGTTCAGTCATGAAAATATAGCTACCTTTCATATATATATATAAAACATTTATATTCACAAAATAATATTATCTGTTCTGGTGTGGTGTGGTTTCCCTTTACAAACAAGACTCTTTTTCAAATTAGGACAACCCATTTCCATGTGTTTTAATTACCATGTATATATCATTTTAATGATATAAAACAAAGTTTTCTATTTGCATTTAATCATAGCACCAACCACACTACTATATTTACCTTAACTTTATATACTATTCTACCTTTTCTTTCTTTTGTCAATTAGAGAATAATTTAATTAGGTTATATGCTAAACAATTTACCATAAAGTGTCAATTGACCTATTTAACCTAGTTTGCATGATTAAAAGTCAAATTTACATATCAATTTCATCTTTCATGTTGATGAAATTAGGAAAATAAAATTTGATGAGTTTTTTAGTAAGAGGATTTTTTTTTTAAATTATTTTTTTATCTGTTAATTCTAAATAGATGTTCGTATTACAAACAATTACAAACAACTGCTTTTAGTATCAGCAATAGTAAACAACGGTAGTTGACTAAACGAATTGCTAATAATGACATCCATGAAGCCTAGGACTGTAAACGGAGCGGGGTAGGGAGTGCATTAACCATCTCCAACCACTGGTCTATCGGGGAATCCCCGTCCCATCCCCATTCCCGAACAACATATGGGGGAAATTTGGTTACCATTCCCGTGGGCCGTTTAAGTTTTTAAGTTCTTTACTTTTTTTTCAAGATTTCCAAGGTTTTGATTATCTAAGATCCTCATATCCCCGCGGGGAATCTCCATCCCCGGTGTATGCATTACTTATTAATTTTCAATTTTTTGATTTTAAACCAACCTAATTAGATTCTTACTTAATCTATCTTAATTTATTTTTAGAATATATTCAGTTTTAAACCAATCGGGTTATAACTCAATCTTTTTAGTTTATTTTTTTAGCTTATCTAAATCACATATATATTTTTTTAGTTTATTTTCTTTTATATTCAAGTATTTAGTCGGAGATCCCCGTTGGAGATATTCGGAGACGGAAGTGAGGACGGAGACGAGGATTTGACACTTATAACCATATCCGTTTTGTCCCCGACTATCGCAGACAAAATAAAAACCATCCCCGCACCATGGGGATCCCAAATGGAAATTCTCCGTCCCCCAACAAGCCGGATCTCCAACAGAGATGAGGAATCCTCAACTAATTAATAGTCGTAATGAAGCCATGTAGTTCCTAAGTTTATTATGAAATTGATTTTTTAGCCAATTTCTTTTTTACAGATTTATCCAAATTATCTATGTACCACAATTGCTGTAAACATTTTGTAACAACTAAAGTTTTGCATTTGACCATATTATCTCACCAAGTAAAGAATATACTTGAACAGTACTAGTAGGAAAAACGCACAATCATCTTCAAATAAGAAAAAATTTAATATTTTATTATTTTTATTTAACTTTATGCATGAGCTAGTTCTTGGAAACATCCCAAATTAACCAAAAATAAATAAAAAAATTGAAACCTGCCATATGTATAAATTTTTATATTGTTTTTGGAATATATACTCTTCTGGTGATTAATAATATTTTTCTATTGATTCAAAAAAAAAATATATTTTTCTATTATATCGTAAAATTTCTACTAACAATCTTTTTAAAGTTTATATTTTTTTTATTGGAAAAACATATTTCATTCATGAGTGAGTGGAAAAAATACAATAAGAAAACAAGAAAATAAGTACAGATAAAACTCATATAAATACAGACTACAACTAATACAAAATTCATCAACGAAAAAACCACATAAGGTAATAAAAATCATAAAAGATTCAACTAAAATAAAAAAATGACAAATTTTATACTTCTCACAAATCTAAATCCGGAAAGTAGCTTCAAACTAATCTTCATCATTTAGTTTCTTCCGGACGATCGGATCTGAGTCTTTTTTTATTGGTGTAAAGAAATAGATGAATTTATATTATTTTCAAACCCTAAAAGAACAAATTACATTAAAAAAAACCAAATTACATAAGTAATTAATGGGATAAGGTTAAGGAAAAAATGTGATGAGTGTAAGGGGTGACAAACTGGTAAATAAGCTAAGGGTAGGATTTATACAAAGGAGTGACACACTTAGAATTAGGAGAAAGCTGGAGAAGGTGAAGAGTTGACTTGTATAGTTTTAAAAAAAAATCCACGCATCATGTGGGGTTTGTGCTAGAACTTTTATGTGGAATTTTTAAAGTCCACACGCCGTGTGGCAAAGCCACACGACGTGCGAATTACAAAATGAGAAGAATAAGCTTTTCTTTAGATCCACACGATGTGTGGGTTCTAGTTTTGACATAAATGGCACTCTCTTTGCTTCGGTGTTTTACCCATTTGACCCGACTTCTTCCACCACTCATCTCCTCTTATTTAGTCGACCGGATGCTCCCATCACCATGTATGTTAGCTTTTTTGTGAATTCCAAGTTCTGTTGCCTCCCTGCCTGTTTGGGGCCATAGAGGGACTTGGAAAGCTTGCAATATTGACATGGAGTGGCCTTCATGTATCATTCAGAAGGAACCATGTACATGCCTTCCTCAAGTAATCCTTATTAATGTTTGCCTAGTGTATTGCCCATCCTTTAGCAGCTGCCGCTATGAAACATTCTGACTATAGTTACCTTTGTAACATGAGAAAAGCAATCTGTATAGTCTTCCTCATATGTCTGTGTGTATCCTCTTGCCACAAGACGAACCTTATATCTATCAATCGTTCTATCCTGTTTATACTTAACTCAAAAAATCCATCGAGAAGTAATACGAGTCTTATTCGGTGTTAATGGAGCTAGGTGCCAAGTTTCATTGGCTTCAAGAGTTGTAAACTCGAAATCCATGGCTTGTTGCCATTTAGGGTCCTTTTGTGCCTCAAAATAATACGTGGGCTCGATTGTTTGGGTAATATTTGCCAGAAAAGCTAGATGAGAAGTAGAATAAGCAAAAAAATGTAGGCTGAATAGGAATATCATTTGAAGCTTAAGTGGTATTGACATTAAGAAAAAAAATCATTTTGCCAAGTGGAGTTTTTTGGGGCGATTTGATTGTCTAATAGGTGGAACACATGTAGGTAAAGAAGTAAATATCTATTTATATGATGTAAGAAAGGGAAGAGAAAGTGGAGATTGAGAAGTTTCTACAAGACCAGTGTCCTGTAAATTACAATATATATGGGAACAAGATTTAGTAGCATCTAACTATGGCAAATGTTCAAGCAATTGACCAAAAAATGGTTGATGAGAAGATATATGAGATGTATTAGCATGATCTGCCACTGATTTCATATATGGAAACTGATCTTTATGAAAAATAATATCTCGGGAGGCACAAAGTTTCCGAGTTGTTAAGTTGTGTACTTTATACCCATTTTGCCCACTTCAACCACCAACATACACACATTCATAGGCTCGAGTTTCAAACTTATCTTTATGAGAATTTGTGTTTACTATATGATAGTAGCATCGAAAGACTCTCAATTTAGAATAATCAGGACCTTTGTTGTAAAATTTCTAATAAGGAGATATCCATCCTAAGAGTTTAGTGGACATCATATTAATAAGAGTTGTGGCATGGAACAAGGCTTCCCCCCAAAACATCATCGACAGACTAGCCTGGAAAATGAGGGTTTGGGCAACCTCTGCTAAGTGTTTATATTTTCTATCAGCAACCCTGTTTTGCTGAGGTGTATAAACACGCCTTGTGACGTTGAATGCCAAATTTTTGAAATACCAATTGACAGGCATTGCCTACAAACTCTTGCCCATTGTTTGTTTGAATATACTTGATAGCTACCTCAAAATGAGTGAGAATCATTTGAATTTATGCAACAAAATGGAGACTTGATCTTTAGTTTTCAAAAGAATAATCCACGTAGTTCTTGTGTAATCATCCACAAGAGTAAAACATATATCAATCATCCGAAAGAGATTTTTGTTTGTATGGACCCCAAACATCTATATGTACAAGTTCAAGCATTCTAGAAGTAGAAATGAAACTCAATGGAAAAGAAGAACGATGGTGTTTGGATTTGAAACAAGTATCACAATTGGAAATTACATCCAAATTCTTAAAAATAGACAAATATTTTTAAGTAGAATATGGTACATGCCCTAATATATAATGCCATAACAAGGCTTGAGAATTCTTAGTAACTGAAGCTAAGGCTAAATTACATGGAAAGAAAGAAGCTATAGTAAGTTGATAAAGGTTGTGAAGCAGAAAACCTTTAGTCAATATGGCCTTAGTGATTAGGTACTGCAAGAGACAATGGCTGTCAACAAAGAGAATTTGTATTTGGTGTTCTTATAATATTTGGCCTGTATAGATTAAGCTGTATTGAAAATGTTGGACATAAAGAACATTATACAACGTCAAACAGAAGGAAATAACCACATAAATAGTTTTGGTAACAAGGTTCACTGAACACATATCCAACATTGTAAGGTGTTGGCAACTCACAGACAGCTGTAACCTTCTCTTCATCCACTCAAATTCTATCTCCAATAACCACGTATCCAAGGAACATTAAACTCTCCATCACAAAGTCACATTTCTTGGTATTAACATAAAGTTGAACTTTCTCAACAAATCAAATACCACCCGCAAGTGCTCAATGTGTTCCTGTAAAGTTTGGTTATGAATGAGTATGTCATCAAAATAAACAACCACAAACTTATCGATTACTAGATGTAAGACTTGATTTATCAACCTCATGAAATTGCTTGGGGTGTTTGTCATCCCGAATGGCAACACTAACCACTCATACAACCCATCTTGAGTATTGAACGCCATTTTCCATTCATCCCCCGTTATAATCTGAATTTAGTGGTATTCACTCTATAAAATCACTCTTAGAGAACACTTTTGAACTGCTCAATTGGTCTAACATATTATCAAGTCAAGGAATAGAAAACTTGTACCGAATAGTGATCTTGTTGATAACTCGACTATCCATGCACATTCTCAATGATCCAACTTTCTTTGGGGTAAGTAAAGCAAGAACCACACACAGAATCATACTCTCTCACACATAACCCATCTCAACTAACTCCACCACCTTCTTTTTCATAATCTCGCTCTCCTTAGGAGTCATCCGATAGTGCGGGAGACTTGATAGACTAGCTCCTAGCGCTAAATCAATGTGATGTTGGATGTCCATGAAAGGTGGTAACCCATTCAGAAGCTCTTTGGGAAATAAATCATGATACTCATCTAGCAAGGAACTCACTTCATTGGGAAACTCCTGTTCCTCTTCTCCTTACACCCTTCCATTAGGCTTCACCATCACCATATACACGACTTGGCTCTCTTCACATTCCCTAATGAAAGACTTATGAGTCGGACACACCTTCTTCTTGTTTGGCTATCCCAATATTAGAGTGAGATTGTAATTCACCCATTCCTTCACGAACCTGTAGGTATTACGCCTCCCCATATTGGTAACATCTCTACTTTATTACCATGACCTCCCCAAAAAGCACATGACTTGCATCCATATCCACTACGTCATAATACACTTCATCTTCATAAACGCCAGTGCCAATGGCACTTTACAACGTTGATTGACCCAAAGTTCCTCATTCTTGATCCACCCCAAACGGTATGGGCTAGGATGTGCTTCAACGATCAACCCAAACTTCTTCACGATGGTATTTATAATTGTATTCATTTGGCTCCTGTTATCAATAAAGATATTGCACTTCTCTCCTTGCACTAGATATTGAGTTCAGAACAATTGATGTTGTTGATCCTCTTTAACCCGATTGGACATAAGTAACCTCCTAACAATATAAATGGCATGAGTCTCATCAAATTCCCCATCATCCTCATCTTCAAGCGGTTCCTAATACACATCATCATCATCATAAACATCTTCATACCTATCTACTACATTACCACTTATTCTCTCAGGGCGCTCATTGGAACGATGACCCGACCTATTGTATTGAAAACACTTAAAAGGTGCTAGTTTGGTATATGGGTTATTGTTTATGGGAGGTGGTGGTGCTCCCCTCAATGGTCTCATATCTCCTGGTAGACCTCTCAAAATATTAGGAGCCTTAACCCCACTTGAACTCGACACTTTCTTTCCCTTATCTAAAAGCCTCGACAATTCCCAACTCATAAATGAACCTTTACCCTTTATCTTTCGATAACTCTCTCGAATTCACATACTCAATTGTGACTTTGCCTTTAATGCTAAATTCCTTGCATATTGCACCTGAATTACCATTTGAGTCCCAATTTTATCGTGTACCAACCCCTCTAGGTACCTCAAAGTCTTTTGACTATTAGTTTCTAACAATTGAGCCCTTGGCGAAAGCCTTGAGAAGTCTAACATGTACTCATGCACACTTTGAATACCTTGTGCATAATGTTGATATTAATTATAAAGGTATTTCCCATAATCCGGTGGTAAGAATCTCTCCCTCAACATCGCTTTCATTCGTAACAAAGACCGAATTAATTCCCGACCTACTCTTCTTCTTTCTTCCCTAATGTGATCCCACCATATCGAAGCTCCACCCTTCAACCTATAGGCAACCAATCTCACTTTCAATTGGTCCGGAATTCTCACATATTCAAAGAACCTTTCAACCTCCGACAACTAATCAAGAAAACCCTCTATATCAAACTCACCCCCAAAAGCGGGCAAATCCACTTTCAATTTAAATGCACCATCTCTATAAAAATAGCTTTATATAGATTTTAACATATTCATTATCACCAATTGAATTTTCCCAACAAACCCTACATTTCTAGCATCATTGTGCCCATAATGTTCATCATCAAATTCATACTTATAACTATCACTAGCATGCTCTTTAATTATAAAATAGTTAGGCCTCCTTACCTCTCGTGGCCTCAGACCTCTCAGATTCGGGTTCAGCGGAAGCAGATTCCTCCTAAATGGAGGTGAATGTGGTGGTGGTGGTTGTGGAATAAGGCCTCGCACATTTTCTCCTTGGGTGTCCTCCCAAGGCTTGTTGAAGCATGACTTGAAAATCAATCTTCATTTAATCCATTATAGATCTCATTTTCTCATCCGAGTTTCTTCTTTGCTCATTTCAATCCTTAGTTGCTCTCTAACTTCAAACATTAACTCATCAATCTTCTTGTCATAAGCCTCCGCAATTTCTTATGGGATTCTTGGTTGAACCATACCAAAAGAAGTCTCGACTTAAGAAACGATTGGCTCTGATACCAATTGATATGGATTGAACACGAAATGATGGTTTTAATTGTAAACTAACAAAGAATCGAACTTTTCACAAACTAAAACTCGAAGGAAATAATATCAAGATGGGTAGAACCCTAACCCTCAAGGAGTGTTTTTTTATTTCAATTGATAAAATATGCGGTCAATACAAAAGAAGGGTTTATATACCTCTTCAATCCTAGGCTCGAAAAGAATAAAAAGCCCCAAGGCATAACTAACGTATTCTAACACATTAGGGCTAAAAAGGGTACAAAAATAAGTAATGGCAAACTAGTAAATAACTTAATGACAGTAAATGTAAATAAGGCACAACGGAATTGTGATTAGGACAAGAGTAAAAATGAAAGAGTTTGCTAGTTAAGTCATGTCACACATCGTGTTGGATGAAAATCCGAAAACCCACACGACATGTTCTCACATGTTGTGTCAATTAAATCAAAAGTAAAATCTTTCTTTTCTAATATACTAAAGGAGCATAGCTCATTTGATACACTTTGGAAGTCAAAATTGGAAATTGTGAGTTAAAGCATATCCTCTTAATAGAGATACAATAAAAATAAAGGATAATGTACCAAAATTAAGGTTTTTTTAGAAAGTATCGTTTTAGGTCTCACGTAGAAAATAACATTAATGTAGGCTTAATATTTAAAAAAGAGTACCAATTTAGAATTCGACAGTGGAACGTGTCACGTCATTCATATTACTCCGTTAAGTTCTGATTTTTCTATTCACATACAATTGACATAACTTAACAACGTTGCCTTATTGAGGTCCAAATTGGTATACTTTTTTTAAATGTTAGACCTACATTATATATAGAATAAGAAGTTGTGTTTATTCACTTTGGAAGAGACGTATAAATAGAGTTTACAACCCTAAAGTGTGCAGTTAAGATAAGCTAGAGTAACTATAGTAATAACTAATTACAGTTGTATTTATCTAAGATAAATATAGAATATAATTTGAATAAATATCATAGCAGCAAATGACTAAGTCAATCCTTATCACGCCCCCTCAAAATGGGCGATCAGGAAGAGAGACCAAATTTGTGGATTAAGACAGCAAAGGTGGAGCGTGGCAGCGGTTTTGTAAGAGCGTTTGCAAGTTGATCAGAGGTGGAGATATAGGCAACACGCAGAAGGCCATAGTACACATTTTTACAAACAAAATGGCAGTCTAAATCAAGGTGCTTCATCTTTGAATAAAAAACAGGATTAGTATAGATATATATAGCTCTTACATTATCACAATATATAATTGGAGCAGCAGCAGATGACAAGCCTAACTCTTGAAATAGATTGCACAACCATAAGACCTCAACTATTGCACCGATGACAACTCGGTATTCCACTTCCATGGAGGATCGTGCTCGTGTACATTGTTTTTGAGATGTCCATGAGATAGGATTATTCCCAAGGTACACAATGTATGTTGTAGTTGAAATATAATCATCCTGATCACGAGCCCAACCTGCATTAGAGAAAGCATGGAGTTGGAGTGGAGAGTCTTTGTGAAGAACTAAGCCCGTATTTAATGTGCCATTTAAGTAGCATAAAAGGCGCTTCAAGGCATGTATATGATCCTCAGTTGGACGGTGCATGTACTAAGCTAATTTATTCACAGTGAAGGTAATATCCGGTCAAGTTAAGCTAAGATATTGCAAACTACCAATCAACGAACAAAACTCAGCGGGATCCGGAATAGATGTGCATGTCAATGTCAGTGAGGGTGAGTGGTTTGAGGAGTTGCAACAGGTTTAGAATCATCCATTTTAGCTCTGCATAGAAAATCAGATATATATTTGCTTTGACTTAAGAACAAGCCATTGGGGTGAGGAAGAACTTCAACTCCAAGAAAATAAGAGAGTGTGCCAAATCTTTAAGAGAAAAATGAGATGAGAAGTTGCTTATGAAAGCTTCAAGAACAGATGGAGCATTACTTGTAACTATTATATCATCAACGTATACTAGGATATATATAATGGAGCCATTTGAATGAAGAGTAAACAAAGAAGAATCTGAAACCGAATTTTTGAATCCCGTATGAAGCAAAAAATTCTGCAACTCGTGATACCAGGCCCTTAGGGCTTGCTTAAGTCCATATAGAGCCTTATTTAATTTGCATATATAATTCAAATGAATAGAGTCACTGTACCCCTAGAGGTTGAGATATGTAAACTTCATTTGTGAGAGTACTCTCCAAAAAGCATTGTTAATGTCAAATTGCTGTAGGGGCCAACCTTGGCTCACAACAAGAGAAAAAATCAAGCGCACATTATCTGGCTTAACAACGGGACTGAATGTCTCATTGTAATCAAGACCCGAGCGTTGATGGAAAGGCCTAGCCATAAAGACGGGCTTTGTACTGAATAAACCTCCCATTTAAGTCGCATTTGATGCGAAAAATCCATTTACATCCAACAACATTTTGAGATACAGAAGGTGAAACAAGGTTCCAAGTTTTGTTTCGAATAACGACATCAAATTCAGCATCCATGGCTTTTCTCCACAATGGACTTTTAAGGGCTTGGGTGATTGTTTTTGGAATAGACTCAGAATCAGCTACCTGAGCATGAAGGGTAAGTTTAATGATGGGTTTGGTGATATTATTTTGGAGATGAGTGATCATTGGGTGACTGGGATGAATTGGAGAAGGAGGTGGAGATGGAGAGGAAGTGGCGGACGGAGTAGGAGAGGAATTGATAGATACATTCGGAGAGGAAGAATTTGAGGTATTTGAGGATGAAGACTTTATAGGATCTGTAGTGGAATAAGAAGGTTAATTTTTGTTTGGGAAAACAAGGGATATTTGAGACTCTGAGCTAGAAAAAGAGACGATGAGGTAAGAGATGAATAGAGAAGAAGAAGTTGTGTTTATTCACTTTAGAAGAGACGTACAAATAGAATTTACAATCCTAAAGTGTGCAGTTAAGATAAGCTAGAGATAACTATAATAATAACTAATTACATCTGTATTTATCTAAGATAAATAAATAATATAATTCGAATAAATATCATAACAGCTCAATTTTTATCACATTGTTTCCTATAAAAAAAGAAAAAAAATTCTTATCACATTGATGTTATTTTGTAAATAAAATCTAAATTGATATTTTTTTTTTAAAAACCTTAGCTTTATTTCTAAAAATAACCCCAATCAAACAAATTACTTATTCTATAAAATTTCACATTAGGCAATGTTAATATTATATAAAAAAGTAATTAATGAAAAATTAAAGGCACAGAGGCCAAGACAACCCAAGTAGGACACCACACAGTTCATCAGATTCCTCTTAACCTGGATCAAAGTTTATTTATTTATTTTCATTTTTAAAAGTTGAAAATTTTCCACTATAAAACTCCCATTCCCTCTCTCCTTTCAAAACCTCACTTCTCTCTTTGACCTCTTTACTCTCTAGTCCAAATACTCACTCACTCACTCACTTTTCTTCAACCTCATCAGATCTCTTCTTTCTAATGGCAATATAGAATTCTTTTTTTTACTGAGTCTCAATTTATAACATAAAAATTTAGTCTTGGCCATTGTAGCAATATGGCAGCGGAGAACACAGACAGTATCAAATCAGCCTTACCAGAAGCAGAGAAGAAGAAAGAACAAAGCTTGCCATTTTTCCAGCTTTTCTCATTTGCTGATAAGTATGATTGGATGCTTATGATCACTGGTAGCATAGGAGCTATGATTCATGGCTCTTCAATGCCATTCTTCTTCTTGTTATTTGGGGAAATGGTTAATGGGTTTGGAAAGAACCAAACTGATTTGTCTAAAATGACCCAAGAAGTAGCTAAGGTATGTTATTCTTATGCTAAATGTTACTAGATCTGAAGAGAGATCTGTTTTCATTTTATTCATATGTTTTTGATTTTGATGATTGCAGTATGCTCTATACTTTGTGTATCTGGGGCTTGTAGTGTGCGTGGCATCATATGCAGGTATGTGAAAAACTGAAAACAACTTTTCAATTCATGTTTTTGTTGTTTGTATGAATGGAGAAGTTGTAAGGTATATGATAAATGGCCCCAAAGAAGAACAAGACTCGTGTGTTCTGTTTACATCGAACCGGGGAAGCTGCAAAAAAGCTTCAAGAACCCACGTGGTCCAAGGCCTAGCCTTTCATCCATTTTCTCTCTCCATTCTTCACCTGTCACTCTCTCTCTCTCTCCCTCTTTTTCATTAATACTAATAAAGTAGTGAGTACTACCATTAGACATTAATTGTGTTTTTAATGGATGACCACCAGAGATTGCATGCTGGATGTATAGTGGGGAAAGACAAGTGGGTGCACTCAGGAAGAAGTATCTTGAAGCTGTGTTGAAACAAGATGTTGGCTTCTTTGATACAGATGCTAGAACTGGTGATATTGTCTTCAGTGTCTCAACGGACACTCTTCTTGTCCAAGATGCCATTAGTGAAAAGGTAATTTTCTCTTATTTGAGCTGAGGTGAGGTGAGGACTGGGATGGGGGGCAAAATCTAGTCTTGGGCTGGCGCTAAAAAATTGCAGGAAAAAAACAAAAATGTTAGCATTAAATGTGGGCCCCCCACAGTCAAAATCTAGTGTTTGACTGGGTTTACTTTAGCAAACTAGGACATAACATGCGCCTGCCTGCTCCCATCTTCTTTCTATTCTATCTTCTAAGTTGTAACTCTGACTAGTGTGGTGTGGTATGATTTATTACTGTTAGGTGGGGAACTTTATACATTATCTATCAACGTTTCTAGCTGGGCTAGTGGTTGGTTTTGTGTCAGCATGGAGGTTAGCATTGCTGAGTGTGGCAGTCATACCGGGAATTGCTTTTGCCGGCGGCTTATATGCATATACTCTCACTGGCCTCACCTCCAAGAGCCGTGAATCCTATGCACAAGCGGGCATAATTGCCGAGCAGGTGAGGTTTATTGGCCTACTGGCTCCTTCAACTGCATTGAATTGTATACATTATTGCATCTTTTGTCATATAATGAATGATATTTCAATTTGGAGGACTTGTTAGCTCTTTTTTTGGATTAATGACAAACAAACACAGCTGTTTTTGATATCATGTTGCTTTGTTGTTTGGAAAGCTGTTATGCTAGCCGTTCTCTGGTTGGAACTACTTCCACTTTGATGGTTTTTCCATGTGAATCTTTCAAACTGTACATGCCTTTTTCTTTACTTTATGGTATCCTTTTATTTATTCAATTTTGGCATTTTAGCTCCAAAAATTTGCTGTAAAAGCACAATTACAGTTGCTGTTAATTTTGTAATGGTGAAATGCATGAAGAGTGATAGTTTTTCTTGTCTACATTTCCGAATAGGCCATTGCTCAAGTTCGGACAGTTTACTCTTATGTTGGGGAGACCAAAGCCCTGAATTCGTATTCAGATGCAATACAGAACACTTTAAAGCTTGGATACAAAGCTGGAATGGCCAAAGGTTTAGGACTTGGATGTACCTATGGAATAGCATGTATGTCTTGGGCCCTTGTGTTCTGGTATGCCGGGGTTTTTATCAGGAATGGACAATCTGATGGAGGCAAGGCATTCACGGCGATCTTCTCTGCCATTGTGGGTGGCATGTAATAATCAAATCACTCAAAATGCCAGATTATGTATTTTTGTGAAATCAAGTTAGGAATCGAGATTGGTAATAATAATATAAATAATGTTTACCATTGCAGGAGTTTAGGACAGTCATTTTCGAACCTTGGGGCCTTTAGCAAAGGTAAAGCAGCTGGATACAAGTTGATGGAAATTATTAAGCAAAAGCCTACCATAATTCAAGATCTTTCTGATGGGAAATGCTTGCCTGAGGTTAATGGTAACATAGAATTCAAAAACGTCACTTTCAGCTATCCATCAAGGCCAGATGTAATGATATTCCGCGACTTTTCGATTTTCTTTCCTGCTGGAAAAACTGTTGCTGTTGTTGGCAGTAGTGGTTCCGGGAAAAGTACAGTTGTCTCTCTAATAGAGAGGTTTTATGATCCCAGTCAGGGTAATTATAATGTTCTTGACTTCAAACATTGAAACTTTGAATCATATACGAGTTTGCTGATACTTGCATTGGTAAGCAGGGCAAGTTTTGCTGGATAATGTGGACATAAAGACCCTGCAATTAAAGTGGCTACGCGATCAGATTGGACTCGTCAACCAAGAACCTGCACTGTTTGCAACCACCATACTTGAGAATATACTATATGGAAAGCCTGATGCAACAATGGATGAAGTGGAAGCTGCTACTTCGGCTGCAAATGCTCATAGCTTTATTACTTTACTTCCTAAGGGGTACAATACTCAGGTTTGTACACTTAAGCTCAATATGAGCTAAACTGATATTATTATGCTTAGTTTTGTAAATGTTCTCATGCAATAATAAGATTTTTCCCGATGCAGGTGGGAGAGCGAGGAGTGCAACTCTCTGGCGGACAGAAACAAAGAATCGCAATTGCTAGAGCTATGTTGAAGAACCCGAAAATCCTCCTCCTTGATGAAGCAACTAGTGCCCTTGACGCAGGCTCTGAAAGCATCGTCCAAGAAGCATTAGACCGTCTCATGGTTGGAAGAACAACTGTAGTTGTTGCACATAGACTATCCACTATTAGAAATGTTGATACAATTGCTGTCATTCAACAAGGACAGGTTGTTGAGACAGGGACACATGAAGAGTTGCTTGCCAAAGGAGGATCATATGCTTCATTGATCCGATTCCAAGAAATAGTGCGAAATAGGGACTTTGCAAATCCATCAACTCGCCGAACACGTTCATCACGTCTAAGTCATTCACTTTCTACGAAATCACTAAGCCTACGCTCAGGCAGTTTACGAAACTTGAGCTATTCATACAGCACAGGTGCAGATGGCCGCATTGAGATGGTATCAAATGCCGAAACTGAACGGAAAAATCCAGCACCTGATGGCTATTTCTTGAGATTGCTGAAGCTAAATGCTCCGGAGTGGCCATATTCTATTATGGCTGTAGTAGGATCTGTACTTTCTGGTTTCATTAGTCCAACCTTTGCCATAGTGATGAGCAATATGATTGAGGTTTTCTACTATAGAAATCCTGCTGCCATGGAGAGGAAGACAAAGGAGTATGTGTTCATTTACATCGGTGCTGGCCTTTATGCCGTCGTGGCATATTTGATTCAGCATTATTTCTTCAGCATTATGGGAGAGAACCTCACAACAAGAGTGAGAAGAATGATGCTTGCAGGTGAAATGAACTGTTATTATTATGTAGCCAAGATTGTCTCATTTAACATTGATTATACAGTGCATTAACGATTCTCTTCTGTTTTTAACTACTTCAGCAATTCTGAGGAATGAAGTCGGATGGTTCGATGAAGATGAGCACAATTCGAGCCTGGTTGCAGCTCGATTAGCTACGGATGCAGCTGATGTAAAATCTGCAGTACCTGAGAGAATTTCAGTGATATTACAAAACATGACCTCTCTCCTCACTTCATTCATAGTTGCTTTCATTGTGGAATGGAAAGTGTCTCTTCTCATTTTGGCTACCTTCCCCCTTCTTGTCCTTGCTAACTTTGCTCAAGTAAGTTTACAAGAACCTCACATATGGTAAAATAAATTCTATGATAGTACATCAGATCCATCAGTAACAAAGTGCCACATGTGCATTTTATAGATCTTAATGCTAGTCATTTTCATGTATTTATGTACTTGGTATTTTTTTGTATTTTTATTGGTGCAACAAGGGTAAAAAGGGGTTAATTGAAAAAAAACCATATTTTAGTAACAATTTTCCACAAAATGTCAGAAGTTTGCATCCTTTATTTTATATCTGGAATCTGACTTCATTACTCATCACCATTAAACGACAAAAGCTAGGAAACTACAACGTGTCCTTCTGAACAACACAGCACATGGACTTTCCTCCACACCTCAAAAACCCAAACATAATAAGTTAATATCAAGTAGTACATTTTTTAAGTAAAACTAGCTACTTAAATATAATAAACTCCATTCTTACTTTCTTCATAAATTTCCACGCCAATGTGAAAGAAACTGTTTTAGATTTAGCTTTATTGGATTTCTTTATCCCAGTCAAAAAAATTCAACTGTCGTTCTCTTGGATTTTTTAGTATATCATATGTTAAAAATCACTTCTTGGTAGATGAGCTTTTAGTGGGTTTGTATTGTTTATATTTTTATACTCTCCACCAAGAGATTCTTGCCCGTGAACCACATTATTTATGACACATTTCCTGCACTCTTTTTGAAAATAAATTCTGGGTCATTTTGTGTTTTTCTTAGAGAGCGTCAGGGGTGGCAGAGTGAATAGTAACATGGCAGAGAGCGAGCAACACCCCTTTTCTTGCATTACTGTCGTATTGGGCTCTGGGCCTTGTCGTTTTGGTATTTAGACTTCAATTTTGGAGGGTTATGCATTCTTTGAGTTTCCACCAAATGCCACTACTGACACTTCTTCTGTCTCTGCATTTAAATTGTGCATACTATTTCAACAGTGCGGATGAATTGATGTTCCTGTAAATATGTAGTGGTCTTTGTCCTTAGGTGTGTCTCATGTGATTCTTATATAAGAGCTTGTACTCTACCTCGCCTTTACTCTTACTGGGTCCCTTCTTCAGCCTTGTTTTGTGTGTCTACAGGCATTTTCAAGCTTCCACAAATGAACTTTACCCTGAAATTCTAAATTAAATGGAATTTCTACCTTTTAGGACCATTTCATCTTAACTTTTTGAACAAGAATATGAATATCATCATGTGGATCTTTAACTTTTCATTGACATGATAAAACCTGGACTCATTAATTTGACTGATAAAATGGTTTATCTATACATTACAATCTGATCTGATGACTTGTACTTATTTTGTTTCTTCACTATACAGCAACTCTCTCTCAAAGGGTTTGCTGGAGACACAGCCAAGGCTCATGCCAAGACTAGCATGATTGCTGGTGAGGGTGTGAGCAATATCCGGACAGTTGCAGCTTTTAATGCGCAGGATAAAATCCTCTCTTTGTTCTGCCACGAGCTTCGAGTTCCCCAGCTTCGTAGCCTACGCAAAAGTCAAACATCCGGCATTCTCTTTGGCCTTTCTCAGCTTGCACTCTATGGCTCTGAAGCTCTCATTCTCTGGTATGGGGCTCATCTAGTTAGCAAAGGGGTCTCCACATTCTCAAAAGTTATTAAGGTTTTCGTAGTCCTGGTCGTCACAGCTAATTCAGTTGCAGAAACTGTTAGCCTTGCTCCGGAGATTATAAGGGGTGGTGAGGCTGTTGGTTCCGTATTTTCTATATTAGACCGTTCCACTAGGATTGACCCTGATGATCCTGAGGCTGAATCGGTTGAATCAATGCGCGGGGAAATTGAGCTTAGACATGTTGACTTTGCATACCCTTCAAGACCTGATGTTCCAGTGTTTAAAGACTTGAGCCTTAGAATCCGAGCTGGCCAAAGCCAGGCCCTTGTTGGGGCTAGTGGGTCCGGAAAGAGTTCCGTGATTGCATTGATTGAGCGATTTTATGATCCAAGTGCCGGAAAGGTAATGATTGATGGGAAGGATATTCGAAGATTAAATTTGAAGTCCCTGAGGCTTAAAATTGGATTAGTGCAGCAAGAGCCAGCACTGTTCGCATCAAGCATTTTCGATAACATTGCCTACGGAAAAGAAGGTGCAACAGAAGCAGAAGTGATAGAAGCAGCTCGTTCAGCGAACGTACACGGTTTCGTGAGCGCATTGCCTGACGGATACAAAACACCAGTTGGCGAGAGAGGAGTTCAACTTTCGGGAGGACAGAAACAAAGAATAGCAATAGCAAGAGCAGTACTTAAAGACCCAACAATTCTATTGCTAGATGAAGCAACAAGTGCATTAGATGCAGAATCGGAATGCGTACTACAAGAAGCACTAGAGAG
Organism: Euphorbia lathyris; assembly: GCF_963576675.1. Taxonomy (NCBI): domain Eukaryota; kingdom Viridiplantae; phylum Streptophyta; class Magnoliopsida; order Malpighiales; family Euphorbiaceae; genus Euphorbia; species Euphorbia lathyris. The sequence goes on from NC_088915.1 coordinate 24,543,774, forward strand.
GCTAATGAGAGGGCGGACAACCGTGCTGGTAGCACATCGATTGTCGACCATCAGAGGAGTGGATAGCATCGGAGTTGTCCAAGATGGAAGGATAGTTGAACAAGGTAGCCATTCCGAATTAGTTAGCCGTGCGGAGGGGGCTTATTCAAGGCTCTTGCAGCTACAAAACCATCACATATGAAAGAAGCAAGCAAGCAGGCTTATGTTTGGGGTCCCATCCCATTAACCTTATGTTTCCATATTCTTTTATTTTTGTGGAATGTGATGAGAGTTGTAGATATGAGAATGTGGAGACTGTATCTTTGTTGAGAAGTTTGTGCAATGTACTACTGTACTAAGTGTTATATTATATCAATTAATTATGTTTCCATTCCAGTATCTTTTTTGTTTATCTTTTAAGAAGTGCACAGAAAGCAAAAAGAGAAAGGCCTACAAGAGAACAGAAACTTCTCTTTCTAGTTGTTACTTTTCCTCTCTCATTGCATGTGTATATGTCTGAATTCTGATTCTTAAAGTAGTGAAAGTTTCATTCACTTCATTTTCTTTCTTTCTATTTGATTTTGTTTCTTCAAGGCCCACGTGACCCTGAATTATGGGGCAGTTCAACACTAACAACAAGTATAGTTTATGTGATAAAGTATCACCAAGATTCCTCAACTTTTCTTTCTTTTATTCATCAAACTTCTCAACTTTTCATTTAACATATTAAACTGCATATGCAGTTAAAATCATGTTAATATGCACTTTAAAACACACTACCATTCTTATATATATTCTTACTCGAAATTCGATTGTCAGATCCGTTTCCTTCTTGATAAGTATGACTCAGTTTCCAGTTTCTCGATAACCATGCAACTCACCACTATTTAAGAATCCAGCTCAAAAATAACTCTATGGTTACCATAATTCCGCTCTAGCTTCAATCCACAGCAAAGATCTCGTAAACCCATGCGTATTCCAATATGATAATATGATCTTTTAGATATTTCTATATAGGCTTAATACATCACGATTGACCCACTAAACTTACAAAGCGTTTTATTAGGCTCATGAACTTGTTTGAAGTGATATATAAACCTATTAGACTTTTGAATTTGCTTACAATGATCTATTGAGTCTTAAAAGGTTAATCATGTTACTTTAAATAAATTAAGGGGTTAACGAGACACTCTGTAAATGTAATATCCCGACTTTTTTTTATAAATATTATTTTCTATTTTAAGGATCAAAATATTATTTTTATTTTTTATTTGAAAAAAAAAAGAAAAACAAAAAAAAGGTTATGACAACTTTATTTTTCTTAATTTTATGCTAAATTAAATCACCTAATTGAATAAAAAAAAGTTATTATATCTGTTGATTTTTTTTATATTATAAATTTTAAGTTTTATGTAACAAATTAATTAGTTGTACAGTTTCAAATAGTTTCAAATACTTACCTTCGTTGGTTTCGAATTTTTATACAATAATTATATTACTTTTTAAATGGTTTATTATTAGATTTTTATTTTATTTTAAACTTAAGCCTCTGTGTTTTTGTTTTTAATGACTCTAATCCTAACCAACCACTAAAAGAATATATTCTTTTTCCAAAAATTAAAAGAAAGGATTTGGTTCTTCATTGATGCGGCCGCACTATACTTCTCTCTATTTTCATGATTCAATTTCAAGTTGATCTCTCAATTTCGATTTGTATATGTGATTTGTGATATATCTTTGGATGGCAAGATGATTTTAACTAAGAGTTCAACCTAGCTTTTATTTGAAATTTCAGATGAGTGGTAATTATAGTACATGACACCATTTGATTGAAATATCGGATTTTAAACTGTTTATCAAAAATTAGCATTTGACGGTATTTTTCCTTTCATAAAAGCGTATATTTTGAACACTTATTTTTACTAAATATCCTTATTAACTGTTTGATTATCAGTTACTTTGAAATTTTTAAGATTTTGATTTGATATGATCTGTACTTTCTGATACGCGATTTATCGCAGTTATTACCTTTGTTTTTTAGAAATCTGATAACTCGTTCAATCAGTTATGATTTTTTTGATTTATATATGTATACTATATGTTTTCAAACTGGTACAAGTGCTCAGTATATATGTATCTGTTATCTGGCCTCTCACCGATCTTCATAACATTAGGTCCTTGCATTTGTCTTTGAGTCAGGTTGTCAGTTGTCAGTTTGTCGTCAGTTGTGTCAATATTAGAATCATGCATAAGATCGGTGAAGGCGATTATCTGTTATCTGTATCTATTATTGGTAGCGCTTACCATTTATCTGGCCCTAGTGGTGTGCAGTATCACCACTTTGTTACACTGTACCATGTGTTTTAAACTTTTGCCTTATTTTCTGATTATTCCAAATTTTGATATTTCGAAAGGCTTTAGTATTATGTTTGACAATTGATTACCAGTATTTGAATTGATTATATTATTTTGACCCATTTGGTTTAACTGATTTTGAAATATTACATTTTGAATTATATTTGTCATAATTTAAAAGTATCAGCATGCCTGCCTGGTCCTTTTCTGTTGTGTGCTATAGCTACTGCTCACTGAGGTTTTCGCTCGTATAGACGAAAATCTCATACCAGGTTGAATCTTTTTTTTTTCCAGATTAGGATCTATGTTCGTGAGGTACCATTTGGATTGATATTGAAGGAGACTGCTTAAAATTTAGTTTTACTTTATCTTTTAGAGACCTTGGATTATTGAGGTTTAGACTTGTGTAGTTTGGTTTCGTTAAGAATTTATGATGTAATTGAATTGATTTTGATACTTTGTTAGTTAATTTTAGAGTTTTTATAGTTCAAAATTAAAGCTAGCATATATTAAGGTTATCTTAATTTATGCGCCGGTCATGGTCAGGTTCGGGTCGTGACAGTAAATTCAGGGGCTAATCAAATTTTTTATTTTGCCGGGCTACTAATATATTAAGGCTTCTATATATATTTATTAAATATATTTAGACTTTAGACTAGGATCTTTAGAGGACAATATATATAAAAAATTAGGCATCATGTGCAGGATATAATAGCTAATAGAAGAGCTAGAATGAATATATATATATATATGTTTTCCTTTCAACCAAAAAAAAAACATATATGTGGATTGAATGATTGAGGAAATTGCAAAAGGAGAGTCATTATATATAAAAAAAGATTGTGAAAAATAATAATATGTAGATTTGAAGAAAAGAGATATTGGCAGAATGATTAATTTGAGTGGCTGAGTTGCATTATATAAAATTTAGTGAAGATGTTAGATCAATTATTTTAAGTATTTTAAAATTTGTGAGACATAGACATTGCCCCAATCTCCATACCCAAATGTTTCCCATTCTCAAATATTATCCTCCATTATTGCCTACCTTTCTCCTTTCTCCTTTCTCATTCATTCTCATACCTATACCTTACAACCACGAACTAATAATACACTCTTCGAATCTATTTTAATTCTTTTTAGTACGCGATAATATGTGTGGATGTTATTATGGAGGCTTTTAAGAAATGTCTAAGGCCGAATGTCTTAAAAATATTTAATAAGGAGTCAAGTAAAAAGTTAATAAGAGCATCTCCAAAAGACATTATATAAACAATTGAAACTCTTAGGTGCCGTTTGGTTCGCGGAATAGAATGGAATGGAATAGAATGGTTATTCCAAAAGAATAGAATAGCAAAGAATGAAATAGAAATTTTTAGGAATTACTATTCCTATGTTTGGTTGATGGAATAAGGTAGAATGGAATAGATAATTTTTTTTTATTAAAAAGACAATATTATCCTCAAATGTAATTTCTTATTTATTTTAAAATTTTAATTTTTTACTATAAATTGTTCAAATATTTAATATATATTATTTTAAAAAATAGAAAAATGGGAAACACGAAAGACGAAAAAAACACGAAAAATACATTAAAAACGAAAAAACAATAAGAACATGAAAACGGAAAAATTGTAAAAACACGAAAAAAGAGAGGTAAAAAAATAAAAACAAAAGAAAAAAATGAGATAAAAGTGGAAAATGATGAAAACGCGAAAACATATAAACGTGTTAACACACAAAAAAACACACACGCAAAATATGAAAGAACACAAAAAAAATGTGCAAACCGTAAAAAACACAAAAACATGAAAAAAGTGGAAAACACGAAAATGTGAAAAAACGTGAAAAAATCGAAAAACACGAAAACATGAAAAAGTGTTAAAAACACGAAAAATGCGTTTGTAACGTTTTTTTATGTTTTTCCGTGTTTCCCAAGTTGTCTTGTTTTTTCCGTTTGTTCACGTTTTCGTATTTTTCACGTTTTGTCATGTTATTGTGTTTTATTTTGCATTTTTTCGATTTTTCACGTTTTAGTTTTTCGGGTTTTCCCCTTTTTGTTTTTTTTTCGCGTTTTTGTATTTTTCGTATTTTGTTACTTTTTCGTGTTATTCACGTTTTTCCATGTTTTTCGTATTTTTTCATATTTTTTTTTGACGTTTTCGTGTTTTATTTGCGTTTTTCGCATTTTCATGTTTTTCACATATTGTCACGTTTTTGTGTTTTAGCATTTTTCGTATTTTTTCGCATTTTCGTGTTTTTATTTTTCACGTTTTTTAATATTTCGTGTTTTGTCACTTTTTCGCGCTATTCCTATTTTGTGTTTTTCGTGTGTTTGCTTTTTTTTTTTGCGTCTTCGTGTTTTTCGCATTTGTTCACGTTTTTATGCTTTTCACGTATTTTATTTTTTTGCATATTCTCGTGTTTGTAACATTTTCACATTTTTCGTGTTTCATATTTTTCGTATTTTTACATTTTTTAACGTTTTCGTCATTTTTCCATTTTTCACGTTTTATATGATATAAATTATGGATTGACCAAAATTTATAAGATTTGGAAAAGTGATTAGAGAGAAGATTGAGGATTTAATGGAGGATAATTTTGTAAATTACAAAAATATAATATTAGGAATAGGCTATTCCTAACCTAAATTGAAGAATAGCTATTCCATGAAATCAAGGAATAGGGATTCCATGGAATAGCTATTCCATAAAAAAAAATCAACTAAAGGTGGGAATAGCTAGACTATTCTATTCCCCCTCTATTCCGCGAACCAAACGAGCCCTTAGTGATTTGAAAAGTCACTAACTCTTCTTCAAATAATCTAAGAGGTTACTTGGATGTCCAGTATTTCTGTATGTTAAGGATCAGGCAATAGCTGTTGTAAGTCTAGGTGAATCTCTCAAGACTGTAAGTTTGGGGTTTGGGAGAAAGACAGTACATGATGAGTGATGACGTATAAATATAGTATAAATATGCTCAAATCCCTAATCTTTCAGGATAGGTACTGATTTTAGCATCTTAGTGTAGCTAATATCTCCCTTATTTTGCAAGAAAACATCCCAACCACAACGCTTTTTTGAAGATCTATACATTTAAAAATTACACAAAACATCATTGTTACTGTTAAGAATTCCAGTTCTATGGAATCAATAATTGTATAATATCATTGTCAAATTCAAGATATTTGATTAATTCAATTTTTCTTTTTTCTTTTTCTTCAATTCTTTAATGGAATTTCTAATTTTTGATTCTCTTTCTTCTATTCAAATCTCCTGAGTTATGTTGTGTTCATTTAAGTATGGTTGATGTTTTAATAGATAATGTTAAAAATTGTTTGATCCAAGTAAAAATCTTAAAAAAAACACCATGGGTCTATTATCCCATGATAATAGTGATGTCCAAGGGTTTATTTCAGTTAGTTATTTTGCAGAGTTCTATTCAAATCTTCTCCGAGCCCTTTTCTGTTTTTTGGTACAAGCTGACAGTTTGTTAGCGTCCTGTTTAATTTGAAAAAGAATGTAAAAAAGTAATGATAAATATAAATTATTATCTAAATAGAATTCCTAATTGAGTAGTATTTTGCTATTGCTGTCATTCCTAATTTAGTACAAATATTAGTCTATATATATATATTGATGTATGTTCATTATCGAAAATAAGAGATTTGAGACTATACCACAACCCTTTCAACAAGTTACATGTAGATCCAGTCATGATTGAGTTAGTACTGTTCCGTTGATAAATCTTTCAGGACATTCAACCAGTATGAGGCTAGGTGCTATTGAAGTGTCAATTTGGCGACGCGATTTGCAGGTTGCGAGTTCACTTATAATAGATAGACAATCGACATATAACGTCATCATGGCCGACCGACTTAGAAGCAACTATTTTTATAAGGCATCTGAAAAGTAACAAATTAGCCATCTAAATTCCACTATAAACTCTCATCTAAATTTATGATTAAATATACATGCTCTTTAACTATTAAGATTTAGAATAAAGTTAAGGTTTTATGAAATATTAACCTTTACCCATATAAATCCATTATTCGTATACTTAATAAAGTTTATGAAAACATATATAGTATGCATTGAATTTATTTACATATAATTAATTGCTTTTGTTTTGTTATATATATTGGAAAAATATCACATGGTGAAAATGTAGGTGGGAAATGAACAGGGAAATTAATGGTTAAAAAGGAAGAAGGGGCCAAGCCAAGGATGTCCTGTAGCAAAAATGTCCTCTTTTGTTATAATAAAAATACACTGAAAGAAGAAGAAGAGTGGGAGTCCAAAGCTCCAACCCATTTCCTAATAATAATAATAATGTGGTACAATTTTTTATTTTTATGGTAAACTAAAAAAAACTATAGTATGTGTTTTCATGTTTTGTCAATAAATATCTGTACTTTTTTTTATCCAAATGGGGACATGGATTTTTGTTTGCAATCAGAAAATGACTGGGATTTGATTTTTTGCTTTGCTAAAAACAATAACGTCAAAATTAAAATGAGCATTGACAATTGTAAAAGTGAAAACATTTTATCAAATATGTATCTGTGAATTTTTTCTATGTAAACATGGACTGAGGTTTTTGTTTGCAACCAAGAGATGACTGAGAATTAAATTTATCTAAGATGTTTTTTCACTTTCCTCTTATTTGTGGTTGAGCGGTAAATAGTATTACTCAGACTATTAGCCGATCGGCAACTCGTCCGAGATTCTTAACTATGGATTCATGTTTTTCGCTTTTCTAAAAATACGGACCTCAAATTAAAATGAGCATTGACGACCTCAAAATTAAAAAAATTCAAAGACTTGGTGATATTCTAAGCAACTTTAATTCTTCAACTTTTTAATTTTAAGGCCATTTAGGTGTTTTCTGGTGACAAGAGAGAAAACTCTGAAAATGATGATTTTGGAAAATAAAAAATTTGTTTTCATATTTAATATGGTACTAAACAACTTTAGTTCTTAGAATTTTCCATTTTGAGTCCGTTAACGATCATTTTTATAGTGTCAAACTAAAATATCATCGTTTTTAGCAAAATAAAAACCTTAGTCCCCGTTTGGACAAAACTAATTCCACATGCACTAATAGGGACATTTTATCACTATCTTTATGTACGATTTTTAGAGTCATTTGGATTAATTTAAGTCATTTTTCATTACATTTCTAGTTTAAGTACTTGTTTAAAATTGTTTAGTGAGTTTGAGTCAATGTTAGTGGGTTTTAGTTATTTTTTTCAGTTAATTTCGTTCACTTTCACCCACTTTCACTTTTTCTTAGTTCGTAGTTTCACCCACGTTCACTCACTTTTGTCCAATTTCACTTCTTCTTAGTTAAAAAGATTAATTTGAGTTATTTTAATTTTATATTTCTAGACTTTTAATCTCTTTTATCTTTTCAATAATTAAAGTCTTTATTAGAATTTAATTAAGTTGTAATTTTTGGAATAAAAATTTGTATGTGTGGAAATGAAACTCAACATTTTGAAATGTCTAATTTGAGCTTTTTAATGTTTGATATTGTAGTTAAAGGAAAAGACGCAATGGAACAAGGTGTGAAAGGGAGAAAAGAGGCACAAAAGCCTAGCACCAAGACCAACACATTGTGCTAGACCCAAATTTAAGAAAAATGCATATTTTCCTACAAGCATCATGTGTTTCATTATTTCATGTGGGACCCATCTTCTACATCAAATTCAAAGTCTTCTTACAACCTTTATATACATTCAAAGTCTTCCTTCAACATGAAAATTCAAAGTCTTCTTTCAACATTCAAAGTCTTCTTACTTTATGTAATTTCAATTTTGCCACTATGATTTGTAATTTTCTCTATATAAACTAGCTTAGAATCCAATTTTGGAGAAAAATAGATATATAAAGAAAAAAGGAGTTCTACATGTAGTTTACATGGAGTTTTAATTAGTTTATATCCAGTTTTTGTGTAATAAAACTGTACCACCTTGAGAGCTTATGTAATTCTTCCGTTACTCCGTCAAAGTTACGTTCCATCCGCATTCACTAAGCTCGAAAGTTCCACCTCCAAGTCCGAAGCGACGGCCTTGAGTCCGGTCAGCTAGTTCTAAGGGCCGATTCTTCTTCCCTTTTTACTTATTAATTAGCTTATACTCTTCTTATATGCTAGACTTGGTTGTATTCCGCATTTACATTTCCACAGTAGTGATATATGATTCACAGTTTTCCGTTTCTCCATTCGTGTTGATGTTTATTGCTTGCTTTGATACTTATAATTGATTATTGTGTAGGTCGCTTACGAACTCCGAAATCCACTAGGATTCATATAGGTGTTGCCTTACCGGAAGTGACAAACCGGAAACTGTAGGAATTGACAAGACACGGAACTTACGGGCCCTATTTTCTGAACCTAAGAATTAGAGTCGCCTTAATAGGGAACTGCGATCTAAGAACCTCACGAAGTTGTTCGGTTTATAGATGATAACATCGAGATATTATCCAAGGGATCAAAAAGGATATTTACCGAAACGACCACATATTGGGAGCGTTGGGGAAGCAATGGCGTATCAAACAAGTCAACCAAGTGGCAGATCACCCAGACTCTGCCATATGGGATCCGAAGTCAAACTTACGTGAGACCCGCCATTATGCCTCGATCCGCCTGGCGAGTGATTAAGCCGATTCCCCATAAAGGTAATTAATGAACCGTTAATGAGCTAACAGCCACACTTAAAGAAGATCCGTAACCGCCATTAATGAGGCATTAATGGAGACTTTCTAGTTACTGGGAGTTACGATCACATGACTATAAATAGCTTGCATTCCAAGCTATTGAGGTACACATTCGTTCTCTTCCTTAAACCCTACCATTGTCAATATAGTTTATTCTCCTTATCCCATACTAACTTTGGCATCGGAGCTTCCCCCCGTCGAACCCAACGACGCCCCCACAGGGAAGAAAGTTGATCAGAAATCCATCCCTAGTTATCAATAGATAATCATCTTTGCAACAGTAAATTGTTACTCGTATATATTCTGAAATATTGTTTATCGTATGTTGTAACTTACCGCCACCCGTATCACTTTATAAGAGTTTGAACCACACAAAACTGTTTCACCCATAGTTTAGGAGTAGTTTATAGTGTCACCAACTCAAATCTAAAGTATTCACCACCTAGATAACATATAGAATCGAGTAGTTTAATACTTGTGGGTATAAATCCCGTAAATTCGATACCTAGACTTAACCAGATTTATTACTTGATACGATGAGGTACACTTATCCCTCAGTTGCAGAGACCGGAGCAGTGGTCATCGACTCGAGCGCATAATCGCTGCTAGCTTGGTCTCGCACCAAGTTTTTGGCGCCGTTGCCGGTGATTTATTTTTGTTGCAATATTAGACCAAAACGTTTTATTGTTAGTCTAAGCATTTGTAAATATTACTTTCATTGTGTAAATATCGTGAGCTATTTTTGAGCCTAAAGAGCGAACATCAAAAAGCTTCATTTTTCTTGACATTTTGTGTGCTTTTGCTTGCTCTGATTCATATTGTTTGCACTAAATACCGAGTTAAATCCGCACGTTTTGGTTAGAAGCAATAGATGATGAAATAAGTCTCCCTAGAATTAACTTTTCTTTCATTTTTTTCTTACTTTTCATAACCCCTAAGAGACTCCTTTTTTTGAACTTATTAACCACTTTTCTTTACTTAACCATAACATTATAAGCCATTAACATCATAAATACTTCCCCCCCCTTTTTTTCTCATTTTAGCACTAAAAGAAAAATCTGGATGCGGCATCAACTCTTTAAATTCCAAAAGTTTCTTAGCAAGTTTTATACTTCATTCCCAAAGAACCAACATTTTGCGCTTTCCTCACAATATATATATAAAAAAAATAAATAAAGAAAAAATAGAGGATTTGAAGCACTTTCAGACATTTTCAATTCTTCATTTTTTGCTTGCTAATGAAACAATTTTCAAATGCCACTAAAATTATCATAATTTAGTGCTAAAACTTGTGTCTTAAATTAACATTTTTTCCTTACCTTTAACCTTAACCCCATCACAACCTAAACTCGGGATTATTTTTAATATTGTTTTAATCTTAACAAAACGGAGGTACTTGGATGAACGTGTAAACTCATATTGACTCCTAGTAAGTATAAATAAGAGAGTAAACACCAAGTCACTTTAAAAATTTGTGTGATTGAGTGAACCACCATTTGTGAGGTGTTTTACACACTATCCCCTTCAAGTTTGTTCGGTTAAATATGTCTCTTTTAGTTAAAATGTGAATACTGATAATTAAGATTCCGGCTTCTTAAGCATTGTTTACATATTTGCTTTCCAAATTCTTATTTGTACGAATGCTTAGTTGGGATCGGTCACTTGGTTAAATCAAGTGGTTTGCTAGTTTGGTTAGTCCTTTTACGGGTTTGGTTTAGTTTACTTGAGGACAAGTAAAACTTTAAGTGTGAGGAGGTTGATAGGGTCGTTTTATCCTTATCTTTATGTACAATTTTTAGAGTCATTTGGGTTAATTTGTCATTTTTCATTACATTTCTAGTTTAAGTACTTGTTTGAAGTTGTTTAGTGAGTTTGAGTCAATGTTAGTTGGTTTTAGTTATTTTTTCAGTTAATTTCGTTCACTTTCACCCACTTTCACTTTTTCTTAGTTCGTAGTTTCACCCACGTTCATTCACTTTTATCCAATTTCACTTCTTCTTAGTTAAAAAGATTAATTTGAGTTATTTTAATTTTATATTTCTAGGATTTTAATCTCTTTTATCTTTTCAATAATGTTAAAGTCTTTATTAGAATTTAATTAAGTTGTAATTTTTGGAATAAAAATTTGTATGTGTGGAAATGAAATTTGCCCTTTTGAAATGTCTAATTTGAGCTTTTTGAATGTTTGATATTGTAGTCAAAGGAAAAGACAAGCAATGGGACAAGGTGTGAAAGGGAGAAAAGAGGCACAAAAGCCTAGCACCAAGGCCAACACATTGTTCTAGACCCAAATTTAAAAAAAATACATATTTTCCTACATGCATCATGTGTTTCCTTATTTCATATGGGGCCCATCTACTACATCAATTTTGCCCCTATGGTTTGTAATTTTCTCTATATAAACTAGTCTAGAATCCAACTTTGGAGAAAAATAGATATATAGAGAAAAGAGGAGTTCTACATGTAGTTTACATGGAGTTTTAATTAGTTATATCCAGTTTTTGTGTAATAAAACTCTACCACATTGAGAGCTTGTGTAATCCTTCTGTTACTCCGTCAAAGTTACGTTCCATCCGCATTCCCCAAGCTCGAAAGTTGCACCTCCAAGTCTGAAGCGACGACCTTGAGTCCGATTAGCTAGTTCTAGGGGCTGATTCTTCTTCCCTTTTCACTTGTTAATTAGCTTATACTCTTCCTATGTGCTAGACTTGGTTGTATTCCGCATTTACATTTCCACAGTAATGATATATGATTCACAGTTTTCCGTTTCTCCATACGTGTTGATGTTTATTGCTTGCTTTGATACTTATAATTGATTATTGTGTAGGTCGCTTACGAACTCCGAAATCCACTAGGATTCATATAGGTGTTGCCTTACCGGAAGTGACAAATCGGAAACCGTAGGAATTGACAAGCCATGGAACTTAGGAGCCCTATTTTCTGAACCTAAGAATTAGAGTCGCCTTAAGAGGGAATTACGATCTAAGAACCTCATGGAGTTGTTCGGTTTATAGATAATCATCTTTGCAAGAGTAAATTGTTACTCATATATATTCTGAAATATTGTTTGTCGTATGTTGTAACTTACCGCCACCCGTATCACTTCATAAGAGTTTGAACTATACAAAACTATTTCACCTATAGTTTAGGAGTAGTTTATAATGTCACCAACTCAAATCTAAAGTATTTACCGCCTAGATAACGTATAGAACCGAGTAGTTTAATACTTGTGTGTATAAATCCCGTGGATTCGATACCTAGACTTAACCAGATTTATTGCTTGATACGACGAGGTACACTTATCCTTTAGTTGTAGAGCCGGAGAAGTGGTCATCGCCTCGAGCGTATAATCGCTGCTAGTTTGGCTCGCATCATGCTCCTGCTTGACAAAACGTGAAAGCATATGAGTTTGTTTTGGATTTTACCTATTTTTTTATTATTATTATAGTCCAATATTGATAACCTTATTATAAAAATTATTGATTGATGTTCAATGATATATGTAAATATACCGAATATACACGTCTCTTTATCTGAAAACAAGCAATGTCCTATGTAGTAAGGAGAATTTTTAAATCAGACAGTGTTATAATGAGTAACCACCAGGACATGTGGACTAATAGTCGCGCCCTGTCATCCGGCCGAGGCACATAGCGTGCTTAGCCCCAACCTACGCGCGCTTCTTTGTTTTACCTTTTTTTACCATCGGGATTGCTCTTTGTATTTTTTGAGTCATCACAATCATAATTTGCTGATATGTGTACTAGCGTGACTAGTTTCCCGGTTTATTCAGATTCACTCTGTGTTAATTTTTGGTAAAGATGCACTGTAGAGAGATTCAAATTCGTTTTTCCGATAACATATAGGGAAGAGATGGGATCTCACCCTACCTCGTCTAATAAATTGATACTATTGGTGATATTGTGCATTTTTTATGCATGTTATCCTATTATTGCTTTTACTAAAAACAAAAATTGTACATGTTAGTGATTTTAGGATTTGAATTACAAGTGTTTTTAGGGTTTGCTTTAGTATTCGATTATATATATTTCACGTAAACATAATCGTACTTATTAATTTAAAATTCAGTTCAATTTTCAGTACATCTCATATATGGAAACGAGAAATTACTTTTAAACATGAGTATTTTAGATGTACTATAAAGTGGATCGAGAAACACTTTCGAGTTAATTGGAATCGTTTTGGCATCAATATTTTTCGTGCACATCACATGTTGTTAGTATTTTAATTAGCGTATATGAGATGTACGCGAAAAAGTGTAAAAGAAATTTTGTACATATTTATTTACATATTGGTATGAGTCTGATTGTGCATATAAAAAGCAATTAAACAATACGTGCTTACTTGATTAAATGGGCCGAAACTATTAAATATATGGACTTATTGTGTAAAATCCTTATTGCAGGTCCATTGTGATGAATGAAAAACTTACCATGAGGGAGAGCTTTTCTTGAAGAATAACCTGGCCGAAGTACGGACAAATGCATAGGGGAAAAATGCTAAAAGAAGAAGTTGTTATAGGATGCGGTGGCACCATGTTAGTGGTGCTTCCTAGAGAACAATTCTGCTACTCTTTGTTTTGGAATGCAATACATACTGCATGTTTTATTTCTGTTCGATACAATTTGTCCCTTTTACTTAATTGTAATGGTGTTTTGCCCCACCATGGAGGTGGGGCTATTTAAGAAGGCATTGTTGGCCTTATTAATATACATAAGTTCATGTGAATCTTCCCAGATATTAATTTTAATATAATATTCTCTATTTTCCATTTTTGTCTTCTCGGAGGAACTGTAAGCTCCTTTTGCTTTGTTATTTCTGGTATGGAGCTATGTAGTCTGTTGGTTCTTCATGATCCTTGCATCATGAGGAGTGAGTAGATTCATTTGCATGGGTTATATATTAGAAATAGGAAAAGGCAAGCTTTGCATTTAAGTCAGGGGTATTTATCTCTTAAAGTAATTCTAAGTTGTGCTTACAGTAATATTAATTGGTTGTTAATATTGTTTATTTTTTAGGTATCCATTCGAGAGAAGGATAACTCAATTAGAATCGAACTTAGTGTGTTTAGTAAATGATTAAACAAAGATGTTAATCCTGATCTAAATAAATGATGAGTAGGTGGGGATTGATTATGTACGATGTCAGAAAATATACAATGAATTTTATGTGAATAAAATGAATAAATAAATGTTAAATTGGGAATCGGTTAATTAATCAAATTACCAGTGAATATTCAGGGGGTTGCTTTTCAAGATATTGATTTCCAGAATTTTATATGTTTGGGCCTCCTATTGGGCATGTTTATGCTTTCTAGGCCTGGACTTAAACCCGAATAGACATTTGTCGGACTTATACGAACAATATCCCAAGATGTGGAGTTTGTTGAACTTTAACCTGAAATGAGATAAGTTGATCGCTTAAAATAACTCGGTCACTTGAAAATGTTCTTGAATCGAATGTGGGCCTCGACCCTACTTTTCGAGGATATATCAACTACTTTCAGTTTTAAAGCGATATCGCCCGCATACAGCCATTTTATATGACTCCGTTCTCGTAAGAAAATCTCATTTTATTTGAGGGATGTCTCTAACTTTTCATGTGCATGAAGCTCCACTATGTGAAAATTGTCTGAGAATCTGTCCCTTGATATTTGATCTTGTATATCCTGAAGAGCAGTAGAAGTTGCACTGATGTTAGTCATCAAATGACCGAAGACTTTTTGGTTCCAAGGTTTAAGCACCAATTTCAACCATTTCAGCTTAAAGCTTAGAATATACATTGGATGAGAGGATAAAAATGGTTGTCTCCAAGATTCCTCTACAACCTGCCTTAAAGACGGATTGAGCCCCCACATTGCCAAGAAATTGAAATGAGCTCGTCGCCCCTCAGAGACCTCACATGATAGTAGAATGGGGGAATGATCAGACGAATACCGAGGAAGAGCCACACAGTTAACCGAACCCCAAAAATAAAAAAGAGCTAGATTCGTAGTAGCTCTGTCCAGCCTACATTCGACCCTGTTAGATCCTCGATGCCCATTGCTCTATCTGTAAACCGAGCCCCATGTAACAATATCAGACATACTGCACTCATCAAGACAATCAATGAGCTCCCTACAAGAAATTCCAGCTAGGGCACTCCAATTTTTTCATAAGCCCCGCGAACCGAGTTAAAATCTCCAATGATAGACCATAGGATGTTCGGGTCAGCAGCTAACTGGGATAAGTTAGCACATAAATGTTGACATCAATTGTAGGAAATGTTCTCATACAAAAAAGAAATTTGATGCAAAATAGAATTGATATTAAAATTTAGCGTAACATGTTGTGAGTGACTCCATACAGACTCCACCTATGTGTAGCCGATCTTAGCGAGGACCCACAACGAACTACTCGTATTAGTTGCTACAAATTCTAACTGAAGCCTCTGTCAAAAACGTTGAGGGATGTTGTCAAACTCAATCATTGGTTCTGCTAGACAAACAAAATATGGTTGAAACTGATGACAGAAATTTACCAGTCGATGTTGGGTTTCAGAATTGCCCAATCCTATACAGTTCTAAAATAACACATTCATCGAAAAAGAACTACTAACTGAACTTCCCTTTTGGAAGTTTGTAGGTCCGAATGATCTGATATCTTTTTCTTGCCTTTGTTATGTTTCTTTTTATTATATATAGTTTTCCATTTTGAATCACATTCATCAGCCCAAGAAATATCTGAAATAGAAAAATCTGAAACTGCAGCTACTATGATTCCCGTGTGGGGAATGCCCAGCAGATTGTCAAGTTGTATTCTAGAAATTGCTGACCCCTCTTGCTTTTCAACCGCTATGGTTGAAGAAGGCTCTATGCTTGTTCTGCCAATCAGTGGCTGATATGGAATGATATGCATATCATTAATGTGATAGGGAATTTCTAAAGTAATGTTGCGCTCTGTATCCTCAGCCGCAGTTGTTGGTTCAGAAATGTGTGAATGAAAAGTTTCCTTCTGAATTTTAGGTTCCCTGGTGTTACTTGCGGGTCTGCTGGATTGCCCAACATTTTTCAGAATCCCTAACTTGAACTCGTGTGTCTGACCATGCCTACATACTTGCTAAAGTTGAGTTTCTCCTGTAATTGACAGTTGAATGACCCATGAAATTGCATTTCGAGCAAAAGGCTGGTAGATTCTCATAATCAAGATTCACCTAGATCATCAAATTCTCTGTGCCAATGCAAAGAGTGTGTTGAATCAGTTTTGACATATCAATATCTACCAAGAATTGTGAAGAGTGTCTGAATTCTCCATCAATCGTGTTTTTATCAAAACGTAGAGGTATGCCTATCAACCGAGCAATATTAAATATAATATGTTTATCCTAGAATTCCCATGGTAAATTGACAATTTTAACCCAAATTTGGATTATTGTAGACTTAAGTTTTGCAGGGTCAAAACTATGTTTGAGTGAGAGAAGCCCTCGACTTTAAATTGCTTTCAATGCTTCCTGATCCGAAAAAATTATGGTGTAAAATCCTCTACCAACGGAAATAAGCTTCCAATCCATGTTTCTCCCCCATATGAAATTCAATTTAGTTTTTAGGTCATGATGTTTCTATGGAGAATCTCTTTTGGCCACTGTAATACGACCAATTACCGCGAATTTACAAGATTCTAGGTGACGGTCATATGCCTCTTGCGAAATTTTAATTGCTTTGTACTCACCGACGTCGAAGACTTTTAGTTTGTTCCTTGGCGATGCCGTTTTAGATGGTTGATCTCTTGTCAGCACACCTATGAAAGATGCAGTAAGGACATGCTTACCCAGATTAGAAGAAGTAGATGGCGCCTCGACACGTTTTTCAAGTTGTTGATGACCAACAAATAGATTGGAGTGGCTAAAGAAGGCCATCAGCACCATGATCGGTTGAAGGAGAAGAATCGTAAGTCAAACTCCAGTAGCGCCCATCCAATCCTTTTTGGGACTTGAGATGAATATATCTCCTACGCTCTCATCATAACTTATCTATTATTTGATAATAATTTATATGAAAGACAAACAATCTATGCATTACATCCATTTGGATCCCCAAACTAAAGCTTAAGAGTCATTTAGGACCATAAACTATCAAAATCATCAATCAGGTCCATGAACTAAACAAAAATCATCAATTGAGTCTCCATCCTATCCTAAAATCAGAAATAGTGACTATTTGATATAGACTATAATAATCTATGTGTTGGTTCAAAATGGTTTGCGGGATAAGGTATGAAACTGTTCAATCGAATTATTTTCGATGAGGCCTCAATCGATGATTTTTTTATTTAGAATGGGGACTCAATTGATAATTTTTTGTTAGCTTAAAGACCTGATTGATGATTTTGATAGTTTAAGGTTCTAATTGATTTTGACACCTTAGTTTAGGGGGCCAAATGGGCATTATGCCAATATTTATATTAATTTTTCTTTTTAAAAAAGAAATATTAGTTTTGATTTTCTGGGATTTTTTACATAATCCGTGCGTTTGGAATTTTAAAAAGGACAAGGACCAAATTTGACTCTAACATTTTTTAGGAGTAAAGATTTAGCTCCAACGTACGAAATGCAAAATTTTTTACCCCAACATTTCAAAACAAGATCAATTTACCTTTATGTTATCGAAAATTTGTAAAGGCTTATTTAACTGTTATTTAACTATCCAAATATCAACTATGTCTATGATATTTAATGTGTCATTAACACAATTATACAAAATACGTTAAAACGCTAAAAACTAAGTCCGCCATATATAAGTTAATCATTTTTTTTTGTCACAATGTTCACTATGTTATTAATATAGTTACAAATAACTAATAAAAAATATACGAAACAGTTTCAGTTTATCGACAAACTTGTTTCAAATGTTCAATATGATAGTCAAACAATTGTCAAAGTAGTCCATTCAAATTTTCATTTAGATAAAGGTAAATTTAATCATACTTGAAAATATTAGAGTTAGATTTATACCATTTTGTATGTTAGAGCCAAATCTATATTTCACCGAAAATGTTAGGATCAAATTTTATCCTTATCCGGATAAATAAAAATGAGGTGATTTTTTTTTAAAGAATATTCGGTTTGAGGGCCACAATAATTAAATAGGTGAATAGTGGAATGAATCCATAGAAATAAAAATGAAGTGTCCACATTGAAGAGTCCATTTTGTGTGTGGGCAGACAGGGATGGATCAGAATTCAGGCCTATCAAATTGACTAAAGCCAGCCCATTTCCCTTTCCTTTCTGTTATTTATTTCATGAAAACAAAAACAAATAAGTTCTGTTCTATCCCAGATTATTATTGTCTGATATTGTTGCCTTTCTTGCCACAAAAAATCCATATCTTCAGATTTTCCTTTTAAGTTGTCCTTTTCATCTCAATATAATATGGATAAGTGTAGGGAGCTGATTAGGGCATTTTGGGAGATACGGATACAATATATCTATAGGGAAGGAAATAAAGCAGCCCATTGGATGACAAACTGCGCAAGACTTTTGTTCCTTAGCTACTACGAGTGTGACGTGCCTCCTGCAGGCATTTAGGATACGCTGCAAGCTGACAGATGATGACTTAGCAGTTCTCGGTTGGTTAGGATGTAATTATTTTATTTTAACCTCTTTTTTCTTCTTCTGTCTCGAAGCTCTACTCCTCTATGTGTTAAAAAAAATTCATTGAAATAATTACAACTAGTATTGTGCCCGCACGTTGCGCGGGTAGATAAATTTTTTGTACATAAATTTAATATTTTAATATTTTTTAAATTTTATATTTTGTTTTAAAATAATTTAAATTTACAAATTGTAAATAAATGAACAAACATACATTTATTATTGTTTGATAGAAACGACAGAATAACATAAAGGTAAATTATTAATTAATAATGAAATAATAGTTCTGAAAGATTCAGAGGATGAGTGTTTTCAAATTGCATATGAAACATGTGATACTATTTATAATTCAAGGTTTTGAATTGATGAAACTGTTTGATGGAATATGCATAGGTTGTATAATTAATGAATTTATTTTAACGATAAAACTGAAATAGTATTTATGATATTAATATAGTAGTTATGATATTTCAATTTTCTAATTACTATTAATATAGAAATTTAAATTCATATATTTTCTCATACGGTGTCAACTAAGCGAAAAAACCTCTAAAACACTTCTTATCAATTCTCTCTGCTTTCGCTATTATATAGTATAGATTATATACAATGTTATACTTTTATCTTTATGCCGTACAAATATTTTTTTTTTTTAAAGTTTAGGTTTTTTTTTTGGATAACTTGTACCGATTATTAAAGTTTTTGGACTAATTTTAAGAAAGTTATTGTTTTGTTTCCATAATTGCATTGACATATCATTTTATTGTAAATTTCAACTTCAGATAGAAAAAATAGTGATATAACAAAAAAATAATTAACTCTTACATATATATGACACGCTAATTACATAAAAACAAAAAAAATAATTCAAAAAAAAAAATAAAAAAATTATATTTCTTTTTTGGTAAATATAAAAATTATATTTCTTATTTGCTAAATTCAATTGTTTTATACTATTATGTAGCAACTAAAAAATTTATTTTTATTTACTATCACGTTACATAAATGTGCTTGCTACGTGGATGCCATATTATAAGTAAAGTAAGTTTTTTCCAATAATTACCACGTCACTATTCTAATGAAATTTTGTCAGAATTGATTAAAACGATTTTATTAAAATAAAAACAAAAATAATTTATTAAACTCAAATTAAGTTTAATAATCTGTTTGAAACGGAAACTTTCCAGATTATTAATTTAAAGCACATTACTTTCCAACTAAACTCAACAACAACCGCACATTTAGTAATTTAAAGCATTTTTGGACCTACAAAATATTTAATAAAGTGTCGGGGATAAAGGATTTGGATCTAATAAATAATTACAAAAACATTCAAAATCCCATTTTCAGGAGAAATTAATCGGTTGCACTCGCTAAGTGTCGGGGATAAAGGATTTGGAACAAAGAGGATAACGACTACACGATTAGTTTAAACTGAATAATTTAAAGGTAAATTATAAAATTGGACCAATTTGTTAACGTCACTTTATTACCAATTTATTCTATGATATTTGGTACTTTTTTTCTTATTAGACGTATTTTATGTTGAATTTTGCTATTTATGGCCTGTTTTTTTTAGAGAATTTATGGCCGGTTGTTTTTCTTAGAAAATAATAGTTATTTCATTGATAGAAAAAATAATAATTCGACACAAGTAATTAAAGAATTACAATCCAAAAGCATATCAATTAAGCTCGAATCCGCATCTATATAGATTATGATAGAGTAATAATAGACAATGTTTGAAACTGTTTTTTTTGCACAACAACGAAACATACATATTCAACCTAAAATTGACTTCGTAGCCATTTTCTTCATAAATGATTTTATGAACTTTCAATAAACCAGATCTAATGATAGACAAAAAAAAAAAAAATTATTTTTCCATAGAAGGAAAAATGATAACACTCATTTAACGAGACATACCACAAGCACCCATAAAAGAAAAAAGAACAAAAAAAAACTACAAATAAATAAGAAAATATATACAAAATCTTTCATAGTAGATTAATAAAAAACAAAATAAAATAAAAAAAAATGGACTTATCTTCTGACTAAAAGCCAGAAAAAAATACTAAAAATCTGGATCTGGATGGAGAACAAAATAATTTATTAGCGATCTATACTAGGCTGTTGTTGTTAACAGTGTCTGTTTCGACTATGGCAAAGTCAGCTAATCTTATTGAAAAATTCATTTAAAGCGTTTAAATTTAATTTGCCTTAGTTAAATAATATAAGATTAAAACACTATTTAGACTCTTATTTATTTAAAATATTGGTTTGTTGCCCTTCAATTTATTATTTGATAACATTTATCTCTTCATTTATTTAATTTTTGTACCATAACATATTATTTGGTTACATTTGTTCACAGGCCTATTAAAAAAGGATGAAATCTTTATCATTCACACGGTTTAAGATTTCACCAATTTTGGAAAGGTTAAAGGGAAAATGTTATTAAATAATAAGTAACGGGAAAATTGTCTAAAAATAAAATAAAATAAATCATAGGTGAAAATAAAAATTTTAGATAAATCAGGAGAGCAAATATTATCAAATAATATATAACGAGCCTAAAACTAACATTTTGAATAAGGTAAAGACCAAATAATACAAAATAGATCTATGATTTTTGAAAAAATATCAATTTAGACTCCACGTACAAAATAATACCAATATTAGCTTAAGCTTTAAAAATTAGTACCAATTTAAACCTCAATAACGGAACGTGACACCTCATTCATATTACTCTATTAAGTTAATTCCAACTGATAATTAACGTTTTTAGAGAAGTGAATGAATTTACGTGCCTAAATTTGAATTCTAAAAAGGAAACAATTAATAAAGGATTCAAGGACTGAAAAAATCCCTTTTGGATCCCTAGTTGCACTTATAAAAAGCTTAACTAGCTTCAACAATGCCTCTAAATTTTTTTAAAAATCAACACAAAGAGATTTTTTAATTTTCTTCTTTATATTGATCTCTTATAATATTTTTTTATTACAAACCTGGGAAGAAAATCAGGATATTACACGATAATAACGTTAATTCCGTAAAGAAATTGAGGGTATTAAATGCAACCTACAAGAATTGGAATTTAGTGACGTAATTGAATAAAATGATAAACTTATTGTTGAGGCACGAATTGAAGATGTCATGTGTCGTCAATTGACTACTCAAATGAACCGGTAGAATGTTAACTTTAACGAAAGGAAAGGTGTGAATTAATGTTGAAAAGCAATGCAATTGAATTAATCAAATTGCAAATAGATTTCAGCAAGAACTGTGGATGAAAATGGTGTTTTGGGGTTAGAAATGGATGAAAAAGTATGCTTTCTGAGTATGATTTGAACGAAATGAAAGGTCGGGTTTGAAGAATGTATATTGGGGATTATAATGAAGCAAAGATTGCTGATTTAATCAAAAATAATTTTTGAAAGTGGCATGATAAATTTCGACAAGAACTGATTTCCAATAACAATTTGAATTAATCAAAATCGTATTAATGAATCAATTTGTTGAATTGAAATGATTACTAAATCGAAAATGATGGATGAAAATGGTTTGAGAATTGAAAATAGGGAAATATGAAGGTTTGAGGTGTTTTGGTTTAAAGCTCAAAAGCTTAAAGGTGCCGAAGACGGCGACAACAACGGACTGAAAAATGTTCGGTTTTACGCGAATGGAATACTTATTAGGAAATGCGATTAAGAGCCTCACAATGGATAATTGAATGTTCAGAGACGAAAACTAATGGTTGGGATGATGAATTCAATGGTCGATTTGAGAAAAATGAATTTTGACAGGAATTGGAAATTAGAGCTTGGATGTGCAAATTTGGGAATTGGAAACTGAAAATTATAGCTTGGAGGTGAGAATTGAAGGGTGGAAAACAAAATTGAAAGCTTGAAAGAGAGTTTTTTGAGACTGATTTGTTATGTTTGTTTATAGATTTTTATTTGTGTTTGATTGTTTTTTTTAGTGGTTCTAAAAAATGAAGCCTTCAAGCTCTGTTTACATAGTTTTTGGTATTCATTGACTAATTAGCTTCTAAATTTACTCAACCTCACTCATACTATTTCAATTGGCAGATTGGAAGTGAAAATCGTGGACCATGGTTGAAAATCATAGCTCAAAATCTGCCCGGAAACTAGGAGCCGCATTTTGTTTTGTTTTTGCATATTTGTGCTTCTACATCAAACTTCAAAAATTCATATCTCCCTCGTTGTAAATTTGTTTGATGTTCATGAATAGTCCATGAATTCCTTGCAACCTACATTTTTAAAATTCCATACCACCATTCCAAAATTCCGCTGTTTGGTACTTCCGAAAATTCATCAAAATTGGCTGCTCAAATTTTCCTTAAAAATATTCTTCTTCCAACTTCACATTTTCTTTTTTCTTTTTTTTCTTTTTTTTTTATTTTAATATTTTTATTTTATCAAGTATTTAATATAATTATATTCTATACTATTTAATTATATAAAATTAAAAATAAAAATCAGTTCCCAACAATATTATTTTTACAAAGCAGAGTTAACTGCTTGAAGTGGTCTAAAGTTAAAAAAACAATTATGTTAGTAAAAAGAACAAATTAAAATTAAGTTAAGTTAATTATCGTGTCCAATTTTACGAATTTATATATATATTAGTAAGAGCCCAAATTACTCCGAAAATTATTGAATATTTTTTCATATTATTCTTATTATACTAAATGATTCAATTATTGTACTGGACCACATCTCAATTTTACTATTTTTCAAAAGAAAAAAAAAATCAGTAAGAAAATTCGCAGATAATTTTTTCCCCAAATGTTACAATCTCGTGACAGAAACCTTACTTCTATATTACTATCTGGTAATTTTATACAATTAAGATAAAATTGATTTTTCTTCAAAAAAAAAATAAAAATAAAAAATTGATTTTTTCTAATAATTTTAAAGATAATATTGGGCCGTACTTCAAAAAAAGAAGAAGATAATATTGGGCCAAATCTCATAGTAACTATTTGATTATTATTATTATTAGGTGCCTTTTATGCTTACTTTGTGTTTT
This sequence comes from Euphorbia lathyris, assembly GCF_963576675.1. Taxonomy (NCBI): domain Eukaryota; kingdom Viridiplantae; phylum Streptophyta; class Magnoliopsida; order Malpighiales; family Euphorbiaceae; genus Euphorbia; species Euphorbia lathyris. The sequence continues at coordinate 24,567,530 of NC_088915.1, forward strand.
AGCAAGAGCATATGTAAAAGATTGTTTTGCTGCTCATATTGCCCAAATTCTACAAATGAAGGGAAGAATATTTTAGACTTAATATATATTTACCCATTAAATTTGATAAATTTTGCGGCACCTGAACTTTAAAAATAACCTATCACACAATTATAGATAACTTAAAAAATCTATCACATCTCTATAGTTGGTTTTTAAAACATATCATACATTTATGGTTGATTCATTCGAAGCCATACACATAAAATCATTGACCTATCATCTTTAACGGATAAGATGACATGTGTAAGATTGTTTTGGTGCTCATATTGCAGAAATTCTACAAATGAAGGGAGGAATATTTAGTTCATGAGAAAATGATGTTTTCAAAAAGGAAAAAGGAAAAAGATAGTATGAAATTGACTAATCCCATTTAATTAAGGAAAAGTTAACTAATGAAGAGCTTGAAAGGAGGAAGATATATATGAAAATGAGGTTTATATATTAATTTCAATCATATAGTTGAAAGCACACTCGTATTTAGTCAATCAACTCATTACATTAATATATCCTTCATGCGTGCCTTTTTTTTCACTTTAGCTTTTCTTATTCATTTTCAATTTTCTATGATTAGTTTAAATCAAATTAGTATTTTTTTATTATTAATTGCTCAACAATCAAAAATGAAAAAAATATTTTTGTTATTAACTAAAATGAAATTTGTTTTATTTTAATTATATGGAGAAAATTCAGTTCATTTATAATTGAATTTATTTACTGGAATTGTTAGAAACAAAATTCGCAAATGAACAAAATATCAGCTTGAGTGAATAAAATGAGAACAAACTAAAATAGAACGCCAAGATGTCAATACACAGAATTCCGTGATTCAGCCTAATGTTTAGGCCATAAATTAAGAGAAAAATCAAATAATAGTTTAATATATCATTCGTCTCCTGAACTTGTTCAAAACTTGATTGACTTTTGAATTTTAAAGCATCATGATAGTTCCATCAACTTACATAAAATGTCCAGTTAGCTCACTGAACTTGCGCAAAATATAATCAATTGATCAGTCCATTGAAAAAAAAGAAGTAAAAGAAGTAAAACGATCAAGATCGGGGTATGTGGTTCTGATATTAGAAAAGACAAATTTTATAGTTGAGCAATTAATAACTTCATTTTTAATCTATTTTTGAATTATGTAATAAAATTCTAAGATGCGTAGAATACATTTTTCGCATTGAACTTACTTTTTTTTGCAACCGAGTGATCAATTGATTATATTTTACGCATGTTTAGAGAGCTATCGAGACACTTTGAAAGTTTATGAGTCTGTTAAACTTTTTGGACAAATTCAAAAAAAACATGATGTATTAACCTAAAATAATATATTTAAAGTGGTGTACTAAAAATATACAAAATACTAAAATTACCGTAAATTTCAGTACATTCAAAACATCATAATATATAGATGTAAGAAAAAGCATCATAATACATTCTTTCAAAAAAAAAAAAAACATCATAATATATATGTGCAAATGAAGTTTAGTATAATGGGTAATTAAGTAACTTGAAATTTTAAATGACAATTAACAGGAGAAATTTTACACATAATACAACCAACTAATAAAAATTGTTTTGCATAATATTATATAAGAGATAATTAGTGTAAATAAAAAATATTAATATACTATTAATTTAATCAATGACAGATCCAGAATTCATTTTCTCTTGTGATTTATAAGTGCTAAATTGATATTTTTGATGTTTTTATATAAAATTTAAAAAACACATACACATTTTTCATAGAATTTTTAAAGTTTTTTTATAACTAGTTGGTGCTCAAGCTCCCCAAACCTCCCCTCTAAATCCGTTCCTTTTACAAGTAATAGTAACTTTTTTATAGAAAAGTAATATCTTTTTGGCTTAATACATTAAAAGTTCCTTGAACTTGTTCAAATTAAACCCCTAAATTTACATATTGTCTCGTTAGTCTCATTAATTTGCTTAAAATAACCTATATGCCACCAGAACCGGCCCTGGCAATTTGGGATTCCTAAGTAAAATAAGCAATAAGAACCTCTTAAAGTGTAAAAGTTGGGTATGTGATATCCTGTTGATTATCTCTGACTGGAGATCTTCTCTGTGGGATGTCGTTGGGATCGGCCGGGGGCACTTTGATGCTAAAGTCAGTAATAATCTTTTAGAATAAAATAATAATCATAAAGTAGGGTTAGAATAATATGTGTACCTCAATGCCTTAGGGCATAATTATTTATACTAGTATTCTGTAACCATCGATTAGTAACCAGAAAGTCCTTCATTTAATATTTTTTTAATGTAAGATTGTTACATTATTTATGTATGGTTGTTAACCCATTTATGGAGCTGTTTCTAGTTATTAATGATGTCAGTTTTCCTCTAAAAGTCGGCGCCGATATCTTTGAGCTGATCAAGGCTAAATGGCAGATCTTCTATCTTTTGGCGGAGGCGAACCTCATAAAGGCTTTTGGCCGTTACGAGGCGTACCTGTATATCAATGCTCCCTTAAGGTGTATGGCTTTCTTTGTACGCTATCTAGCTGGTGGACCTCAGATGATAGGGAGGTTTAAATACTCTTTTGGTCCCTTGATTATGAGGATCTTCAGGAATTTGCCTTTTGATAATATTGGGGTGCTATCATGTTACTAAACTTTTCACTTACCATAAAAAATTCCAAAGTTGTGAGTAATGTTATGAAAACCGAACTTGATCGGTCGGTTCGACCACAAACCGATCGATTTGATATTGGTTTTTAGTAGGCTCAATAAATCAAACTGAATTGCTTAAACCGGTTGGGTCAACCGTGAATCAGTGGTTTGGTCTACTTAATCATTCACATATGTTTAATTAAAAAAACAAATATGTTGAAGTTGGGATTTCAAACTTAGGTCATTAGGGGGTGTTTGTTTCAGCTTTTTCGGAGAAACGTTTAGTATTTCACTCTAAACCGCAGGAAATATAATATTTCGTTAGGTTTATATAATCGCAGAGTTTAGCATTTTCTTTAGAAACTGTAGTGTTTTGGAGTTTTTCACGAAAAACTCCTATTTGGAGTTTTTCATAAACAGTTGTTTGTATTTAGTTGTTATTGACAAAATTATCCTTCTTATTTCCACAAAATATGTTTCTTCTTTAACATTATTTATATTTCTACAATGTAATTACCGGAAGAACAATGTTTTGTTGCATTCAATAATTTTTTAATTTTTTTATATATATTATTTTTATTAATTTGTGTAACACATTTTTTATTTTATAATACGATAAGGTGAAAAAATACCCTGAACGTTTATAGCTAGAAGCAATTTTAACATTAACGTCTAAAATGATGCAATTATACCCATAACGTTGGCAGTCAATAGTAATTTTACACCTAACATTGGCATGTTGGGTCTATACTTTACATGTGCATTATTTTATCATCATTAGTAAGAGAGCACAACCATATGATTAGACTTGAATTTTTTTTTTTTTTAAATGAGACTTGAATTTTTTTCAAATAAAAAATATATATTGTCTTTTGTATGAGTTGGACAAAAAAATTCAACTATTTTGCCGAATTTATAAATATTAATTTTCAATTTTATTATTAATTACAAAAAATATGAAATCTCTTTTTTAGAACCAACTGATATGTGCAATTAGTGTAGAATAAGAAATAAAATATCTGTGTTTTATAATAATGTCCGAAATTGACTAAACTTGCCAATGTTGTGGGTAAAATTGCTCTTAGCTGCTAGTGTTATGAGTAAAATTGCAAAATTTTAGACGTTAAGAGTAAAATTATTCATAGTTGTAAACGTTATGGACATTTTTTTCATATTTTTCCTTTTATAATTTCTTTATTGATTAATTTAAAACATGTCCACATTAGATATTTTAAATCTGAACAGCAACAATTCAATATAATTTTACCAAATACTAGTAATTAAACAGATAATAACAAATATAACTAATAGTTTACTGCAACTGCAAATACCTAATAGCAATCACAACAGTTATTAAAACCAAACAAAACCTTTCACATGTTGATATAAATTGTAACGAAAGCAATGAAAACCGAATATGAATGGGTGTGCCAGGGAAATCGTTGAATGAGATGTAATGATAATGTTGAAAATAACGTCATTTCTTCAGTTTGGATATAGTGAAAGAGCCATTGGATTTGAAAAAAGATGGATATCTTTCTGAAAAGGCCATAATTAGTTTATGATTTTTATATTAAAAAAAAAAAAAGAAAAGTTGGGGGAGGAAGTGAAGAAGTGGTACATTGCATGGGGAGGATAAGTTTCCATTTTAGAGAAAAAGGTGGTGTTGTTGACTTTAATAGTTGTAATCCGAACAACACATCAGCCATGTTATTATACGCAAAAAGAAAACCAAACATAACACATTTTTAGATTAGATTTGATTGAATACAAGTCAAACTACTATATCATATTTATTTACCGACTTTCCTTTAATTTTGGCCTAATTTCTCAATCATCACATTTTCCTAAGGAAATAGATAACTGATTTAACTATACGGAGATTTCAATTTGATTGGATGCCAATTTAATGTCTACGTACTTTTCGCCGAATACACCTTTTTTTAATTAAAAATTATTGTATTTATTTCGCCAATATATGTTTCATTTTTCTATTTTTTTTGGTATTTAGAAAATTAAATAAATAAATACAACAAAAATTCCTTCTATTACGTATGATTAGCATTCTCACAAAAAAAAAAAAAAAAACTCTCCGTACGAAGCTTTATTTATATATTTAGATTTATCTTTTTTTTAATTCATTAAATAAAAAAAATGATATTAAGTAGTCAATAGGAAACAAAACAAAGAAGGACATTCCGACCAATAAGAAAAACTAGCATTCAACCAAGTCATCCGAGTTATAATATAAGCAACATGGTTTGTTTATCTAAAAACAAAGATAAATCTGAAACTTTCAATGCGGTTAGAAATAGTTAAGCAATTGTAAACAATGCAACCATAACTAGTAAACAACTCAGGGGTACAGAGCGCATCAACAACACGTTTGAAGTCGGACTCCATAATAACATTAGAGCGCCGATTAAGGGCCAGTCAAGAGATGACCTCTTTAATATATAGGATTTCTATTGTTTTAACGTCAGAGATCGCATGAATGGGCTTAGAGCCACTTCCAATAATTTGACTAGAAGAGTCTCAAACCATAAAATCATACTCAATTGCACACAAGTCTGCAAAAAGAGTCACATTTAGGGGTGGAGCCAGCCCAGGGTCTGGCCCTCCGGCCACCGGTTCCACCCTTACGTAGTATTGGTTCCGCCCTTTATAGCCACCCGTAATATTATTAGTTCATATATATTCTATGTAGTATTATTTCAGTGTTTTAAAGTAGATTAGATGGTTAGAGATGTTTGATTTAACTCAAGAAGTCTAAGGTTCAAATTCCACTAACCTCATTTATTACTTAATTTTTTAAATTTCTTATTTATTTCAACTTTATTTACAACTATAGGGCCATTATTAATTAATTTCAATTAACTCTTTATTTTCATAATACTTTTAAACTCATTTTTATTATATCTATTTTATATTGGGTTAAATGCATCATTGGTCACTAAACTTACATGGTTGTCTTAAAATGGTCACTCAATTTCAATTTGTCTCAATAAAATCACTCAACTTTGAGTTTTGTCTCAATTAGGTTACTCCGTCGATTTTAGTGATTAAAACGCATTGAAATAATAACATAGATGACACATCAGCATGAGTTAACTCAAATCTCTGACCGCAACGAAATGTGACAGCCACATGTCGGGTATTTTTATGAAAAAAACTAAAATTTAGTTTTTTTTTTCATAAAAATAATCGACACGTGATAGCCATGCGGCGCATATGTGGATGTCATGTGTTATTTCGGTTAGAAATATAAGTTGTCTCATATTGACGTATCATTTATGTCATCATTCTGATGATTTTTAATCATTAAAATCGTTATAGTAAACCAGATGGAAGGTGCAAGTTGTCCACGTACACAACCACTGTTGATATATGACATTATCTAGAGATAGAGCACAACTTTGCGAAATATGGAACAATGTTTAGCTGACATATCAAAACTCATAAAGGATAACATCGAGCTTTACATAATTTACCTAGACAAATTGTCATTAAGAGGGTGTTTGGTTGCTCCTTTTCATGCTTCTATTTGTCTTTTCACTTCAAAAGGGAGAATTTTAGGTGTTTGGTTAGTGACCTCCTGTTTGCTTTTTACATCTGAAAAGCAACATTAGGTGTTTGGTTAGTGACATCCTGTTTGCCTTTTACACCCGAAAAGCAGCATGTTCTGCGGAATTTAACGAAAGATAAATAAAAAAACAAATAAACAATCGAAACACAGATTTACGTGGTTCACTAACGTTATGTTGGCTAATCCACAGGCAAAAGGAGAATAGTATTTTATTAGGAAGCAGAAGAACTGAATGCGAATTAGGTTTACATAATAGAGTATTTATAGTACTCAAAATAACCTATGAATGTTATGACTATTTAATAATGTATTAAAGAGCCTTTGAATGCTCAAGTGAGAGTTTTGCTACTTAAAGAGTTTGCAAAAAGAAATTTTCATGATTTTTACATTCGCAGACTTCGCGTAATCTGTTTTCACGAAGTAAAATCGTCACATTTCTCCTCGCAGACGTCGCGAAATCCATTTTTGCGAAGTAAAAGCGTCATCTTTCTTGTACATTTCTCTTTGCAGACTTCACAAAATCCTCTTTTCGCGAAGCCAAATCGTCCTTTTTCTTTCTAACCCGATTAAATTTTTCTGAAGGTGGTTGAATGCATAACATCCCTTTCAAGAAGGCGGTGTACTAGGATGCATAGGAGAAATTTTTCTTGGATTCTCTTCTGATACATGGAGAAATTTCCATCAAGATTTGTCACATTAACTTTGAAATGATTTTAATGTTGTTATTGTTGCATTGCAATCTTGTTGTAAATTTTGATAATGTTATGATTTTAATGTTGTTATTGTTGCAATCTTCTTGTAAATTTTGATAATGTTATGATTTTAGTGTTATAATCGCTTGTTGGTATACCTTTTTTTTTATTATATATCACTTCGCAGATTTCGCAATATGCGAAGTCTGTGAAGATAAAAATGCTTAAAAACACGTCTTTTATCTTCGCAGGCTTCGCATATTGCAAAATCTGCGAATTAAAATAATCTACTGAACCAAACATTATCTTCGCAAATTTCGCAATATCCGAAATCTGTGAAGTCAGACGGAAGGGAGAAAGAAGAAATACTAAAAAATTTCTAAGTGTTATATATATTAAGGATATTTTGGGAAAGACACAAAAATAGTCTAGATATGTAATAGGTTGGGTAAATGGATTAAATATGTAAATGGATATTTGACCCGATTTTATAATTTTTCCAAAAAATAAACACAAGAAATGTGATATTTTTATGGAAAAAAATTATTTGTTTTATATTCTTAATAAATTAAGAAACCATTGATTTTGCACATTGAGAAATGGAGGAAATTATAAACCCAGAAAAACTCGCGATACTCTGTAACAGGTGCCTCTCGCGCAAGATGAATGGAACGTCGCCGCTGCTGTGTCTATGACCTAGCCGCCGCTACCACTGCCTCCGCCGCAGTCCACCATCGTCGCCGCCCGTGTACTCTGCCGGTGAGTGTGGTCCTCCATTGTGTGGGGGTTGTCTCAAGTCTCTTTGAGGTTTTCGTTTCGTTTGCACTTTCTGGCTTTTGTGTTACTGTGAGTTTTGTATCAATTTCTATGGGGAGATTGCTTCTGTTTCTTGTTGGTTCTTTTGCGTGGAACTGTTGTTGTGGGGAAGATGGAGAGAATAATGGCAGAGATGACGTTGGGAGGGGGAGAGTCGGGGCATCTTGAATTGGAAACACCAGCTAATGAGGAGGTCTTTGAAGACTTGGGATTATGGCTTCTGGGCAGGTTTGTAGCTGACAGGCCGCTAAATTTTATGGTGTTACGTAACCGCCTGGCGGTTTTGTGGAGACCTGGTCGGGGGGTCGACATTCAGGAGATAAGCCAAAACTTATACTTGTTTGAGTTTTTCCATCCTATTGACAAAGAAAGGGTAGTTGCTAGAGGACCCTGGACCTTTGACAATTACATGTTAGTTATGAATAATTGGAGTTTAGGGGTGGATCCAATGGAGGTTCAATTATTTAGGATGCCAATTTGGGTCCAGATTTTTGGATTACCTGGGGGGACAATGTCTGAGATTGTGGGCAAACAAATAGGGAATTTCTTGGGATCTTTTGAGGAGTATGACCCAAATAATAACCTTGGCTTCCACAGACAATTCATGCAAATTAGGGCCAGTATTGATAGTAGACTGCCACTAAAGAGAGTCAAAAAATTGAAGAGTGCAGGAAATGTGTGGTCACTGGCCACTTTCAAATATGAGAGACTGGGGATCTTCTGTTACATCTGTGGACTCATAGGGCACACGGACCGGTATTGTGATAAAGTGTTTGATATGCAGGAAGGGGAAGTGAGGCATGAGTGGGGAGAGCGGTTTAAAGATCCTATTAAGAGAGGAGGGGATCAGAGTGGGGCAAAGTGGATGCGTGAGGGGACTAGGGTCGAAATACTAGGGAGGGGTATGGGAGGCCAAGGGAGTCAAAGGGGAGGGAGATCAGGTATGTTGAGGGACATTACAAACATGGGGGCAAGCAGGGGGGAGAGGGACACCGGTAACAAGGGTGATAGGGGAGAGAGAGGTGGAGATATGCCCTGTTTTTGGACCTTATTTCCGGGATCCTGAAATAATTGAGGAGGAAGAGAAATGAGGGGAGGGGGAGGGAGTAAGGAGACAAATAAGGACACTGAAATGGAGTTATTGGAGGCAAAGAAGAGGAGAAGTGAGGGGAAGGAGAGGGAGGGGGATTCGACAGAGGCAAAAGTGGTATGAACTTCTATTCCAGACTCGGATAAGGGGATTCCTAAAGGAAATTTTTTGGCGAGCTGATGGCGTGCCGTCTAATGTAGTGTTTTCTACGATGAAATATATATTACGATAAGTGCGTTACGAATATGGATGTGATCTTTCTAAAGACTCTATGTTTTACTAGACGTCACTACTTAGGGGCAAGTGTACCCCATCGTATCAAGTAATAATCCGGTTAAGACCGGGTATCGAATCCACGGGATTTATAATTACAAGTATTAAACGACTCGGTTTTATACATTATTTAAGCGGTGAATACTTTGAGGTTGATATGGGGACCAACTACAAACTACTCCTAACTACGGGTGAGGCAAATTTATATGATAAATAATGCGGATGGCGATAAGTTTTAAGTATGATAAATAATGACTCCTAATGCATATACGGTTAATGTTTTGCTCTTGCAATGACGACTATGTGTAGTGTGACTGACCCGTGAAGTACTTAGACTACGTGGTTCCTAGTCAAGGCGTGTCTAATGCTTGGGGACCAGAAATTAGGGCCCGTAAGTTCCGTGGCTTGTCAATTCCTACGGTTTTCAGAGCGTCACTTCCGATAAGGCAACACCTATATGAATCCCTAAAGATAGCCCGAATGGCGTCGGAAATCGCGTTCTCCTACACAATAATCAATTACGAGTATCAAAACAAGTAACAAACATCAACACATATATAGAAAAAGAGATTATGAATCACAAATTATAAATATGGAGAATGTAAATATGAATTACAACCAAGCCTAGTACATAGGATGAGTGCAAGCTAATTAGCAAATGTAAAGGGAAGAATCCACCCTCGGAACTAGCTAACCGGACTCAAAGCCGTCTCTTAAAACTTGGATGGTGGAACTTTCGAGCTTGGTGCACGGAGATGGAGCGGAACTTTGATGGAATGCCGGAATCAACGAACAAGCTCTCAAGGTGAGAAGAGTTTAGCTATATAAAGCCTAAAAACAAAATCTAACACTACAATGACAAGGGTTTAATCTCAAGAAGGTATATGTTACAAGGTGTCTAAAGGTGTGTGAAATGAGTGCTAGTCACTCTTATTTATACACATCAAGCTAGGGGTAAAATTGTAATTCCACAAGGTGCAAGCATGGAGGAACATGATTTTGTGCAGAATTCCCATGATACGCCTCGCGTATGGTGTGGAACGCCCCGCGTGTTTGCCCATTCCGTCAGAAATCTCCTGCATGTGGACCAATTCCAGATCTTGTTGTCTCAAACACGCACCGCGTAGACTGGAATGCGCCTCGCGTGTTTGAGTTTCTGAGATTTTATTGCTTGAATTGGGTCTTTTACGCCGCGCGTAGCTGAAGCACGCCCCGCGTAAATGAGTCTCTGAACTTTTTGTATTGAGGAGCTTCCTTACACGCCCCGCGTGTAAGGTGGTACGTCCCGCGTATGGATAGTTGACTCAGGGAGACCATGCAGTCTGACTTTCAGGATTAGGCTAATCATTTCTGACACATGTTCCACGCCTCGCGTATGGTGGTACACGCCTCGCGTATTGGTGACTAGATCCCACGTGGTGCTTGTGGATAAGTCAATTATTTATGATCTAGTGTTTCACGCCTCGCGTGAGGAGTGATGCGCCCCGTGTGTATGAGTGGATTTTCACTTCTTGCTCGTACCTGAAATACAATTCTCGAGAGTCGAGTTAGCTTGACGTTTTATTTTCTAATATTAATCAAAAATAAGGAAATTAACCGAAAGTGCGGAATTTATTTTTATTTCGTTATTTTATTAAAACACTCTATTTTTGCAATTAAACTTATTTATTTCTTCTAAAATTAAATCGCAAATCACGCTAAAAGATAGGGATAAAATACCCCTATCACGAGCCCTTGTGCACAGGTAGGGGTGGCAACAGTGCGGGGCGGGGACGGTTATGCAATTACCACTCCGTCTCCAAATGTTTACGGGACGGTTTCGAGGAATCCCCATTAAGTGATTCGGGGATTTTTTTCATGCCCATCCCCTCCCCATACAATTTCGGTACGGTTTCGGGGGAATCCCCATGCCCAATAAATTAATAGTACTATTTGTAATCGACAATTAAAATAAACCTAATTTAAATAAACTAATTATATTCCGTTGAAATTAGCTAGTTCTCAAAACAAAATAAACCCAATTAAAATTAATAATACCTCTAGCAGAATTTAAATCACAAATCTGTCTGAGCTAGAAGAATTTAAAATATAAAATGGTAACCTAATAATACTCTGTGTAAAGTCTAATATGAGTTAGAAGAATTTAAATCACAAATCCGAGTTAGAAGAATCTAAACAATCACAAATCATAAACATAAAATTTGATATGAGTTAGAAGAATTCAATGTATGATCAAGTAAAATTATATATATATATATTATAAAAGTCCGTGTATATATTCTGTCATCCTGTTACTAATTTATATGATACATTGGTATAAAAATAATAGTTAGAAATTAAAATTAATAATTTTATTCGGGGATCCTTATGGGAATTTACACGGTAACAGGGCGGTGATCCCCACGGGACGGATATAACAATCCCCATCCCCATCCCCATTTAGATTTCCGGGAAAAAAATTTCCCCATCCCCGTCGGTTCGGATACCCACGGTTTTTGGATAATCCCCTCCCCATTGCCACCCCTATGCACAGGGCCGCCAGACAGAATGAGTTGTTTAAGCTGGAACTGTCGTGGTCTGGGAAACCACCGGGCAGTTCATGCCTTGAAGGAGGTAGTTTCTTCCCAACGTCCGGATCTTATTTTTCTAATGGAAACATTGGTTGAGGATCATCGGATAATTACTATAAAACAACAACTGAAGTATGAGGGGGACTTTTTTGTGAATAGAAGAGGGCGGAGTGGTGGATTAGCATTACTGTGGAAAGCATAGGTTCAGACTATGGTCAAAAGTTATTCGGAGCATCACATTGATGTGGTAATTAGTGATGCTTTGTTTAGGGACTGGAGGATGGTGGGTTTTTATGGCCTAGTAGACCGTAATAGACATGCTGAATCTTAGGAGTTACTAAGGCGAATTGCTGGCGAGTCACATCTTCCCTGGCGAGTCACATCTTTCCCCGCTTACTTGATGCAGGATTTTTGTAGAGCAGTTGAGGAGTGTGGTCTGTCGGAGCTTGAATTGAAAGGTAGCTCTTTCACTTGAGAAAGAGGTAGGGGAACTGAGGCCTGGGTGAGAGAAAAGTTGGATAGGGGTTTTGCCTCGACTGAGTAGTTGGGTCGATTTGCTAATTACCAATTTAAAACTTGCATGACAGGTTACTCTGACCATCTTCCTCTTTTGCTTAGACTGGAGCAAACAGAACCACATAAGCGAATGAAAAGGTTCTATTTTGAAGATAGTTGGCTAAAGGAGAATGCGTTTACTGAATTGGTGACGCGGGTGTGGGTGGGGCAGGGTTGCAGACCCGTGCCGGAGAAGTTGAAGGAGTGTGTGAGAAAAATGGCTGATTGGGGAAAAAATTTCGATGTGCGTTTTCAGAGCCAGATCAGGAAATGGAGAAGGCAAATGGAATCCTGGAGGGGAAAAGGGACGAGACTTCAATTGCCCAATTTTTCTTTGCCAAAAGAAAACTCAATGAAGTGTTGGAAGCAGATGAGAGGTTTTGGAAGCAGAGGGCTAAGATCTTTTGGCTGACAGAGGGAGACAGAAATACTCAATTTTTTCATGCTAGTGTGAAAGCTAGGAGGCAACAAAATCGCATTGCATCCTTTTGTGATGAAGTGGGGACAATTGTTGACAATCAGAAGGATGTGTTCAGCTTTGCACAACAGTATTTTCAGTCAGTCTTCACAGAAACCGGGACAGTCGGGTCGGACACAGTGAATGTTATTGAAGCTGTAATCGACACATCGATAAACGAAATGCTTACGGCTCCTTTTGAGATTGAGGAGTTCAAGAATGCCCTGTTCTCTATGAGCCCAAAAAAATCCCCTGGCCCTGATGGGCTAAATCCATGCTTCTTCTAATCCTTTTGGAATACAATGGGAAAGGAACTGGGAATAGCCTGTGCGAAATGGTTAAGTGATGGGCAATTCCCACCGGATCTTAATGACACTACAATTGTACTTATCCCCAAAATTGAGAATCCCAGAATGCTTAAGGATTTTCGGCCGATCTCCCTATGCAATGTGCTCTACAAAATTTTTGCCAAGGCCTTGGCTAACCGGTTGAAGGGTGTTCTGCCACAAGTAATTGGGGAAACTCAATCTGCTTTTATCCCTGGAAGGTCAATAATTGACAATGTGCAGGTGGCCTTTGAAAGCATTCATTTTATGAAAAGGCAGAATAGGGGAACCACTGGGCAGGCTGCACTGAAATTTGATATTAGCAAAGCCTATGATAGGGTGGACTGGAATTTCCTGAAATTAGTGAGGGTTCGCATGGGTTTTCATGAGACCTGGATCAGATGGATGATGCTTTGTATAACAACGGTTAGGTACAAGGTGTCAGTGAATGGGGAATGTTCTAGTCAAATTGTCCCTGGCAGGGGACTCAGACAAGGCGATCCAATCTCTCCCTACCTGTTTATACTATGCGCTGAAGTTCTCTCAAAATTGATAACGAAGGCGGAAAGTGAGGGTTTAATTTCAGGGTGTAGAAACTGCAGAAGGGCACCTTCGGTCACACACTTATTCTTTGCTGATGACCATTTTTTGTTCTTTGGAGCAACAACGAATGAAGCCAGAAAGGTAATGAGTATATTGTCCGAATACGAGACGACTTCCGGGCAGGCTGTGAATTTGAGCAAGTCGGGTATCTTCTTTAGTGCGAACGTCACAGCTTCTTTGTAGAATGAGCTCAAAGGAATTTTGAAGGTTGATACACCCCTAGATACGGGTCGATATTTGGGTTTGCCTTCGCAAATTGGGCAATCCAAGAAGAGGATTTTTAGCTTTTTGGTTGATAGGCTGAGGAAAAAATTTGGAGTTTGGAGTTTTAGATTCTTATCCCAGGCAGGCAAGGAGGTATTGCTAAAGTCAGTGGCACAGGCTCTACCTACCTTCTGTATGAGTACGTTCCTTTTACCTTTATCGATTTGTGATGAACTGCAAAAAATGATGAACTCTTTTTGGTAGGGTATGAAACCTGATGGGAAAAAAGCATCCATTGGTTTGATTGGGCCAGGCTATGCCACCCTAAAGACTTAGGGGGTATAGGTTTTAAAGAATTGCATTTATTCAATTTGGCCCTTTTAGGAAAGCAGGGGTGGAAATTGGTACATGATCCAAATGCTTTAGTGAGTAAAATGTTCAAAGCGAAATATATCCCGCGGGAAGACTTACTTTTCTCTGAATTAGGCAATAATCCTAGTATGGTTTGGAGAAGTATTTGGAGTGGCTTGGACATACTTAGAAAAGGGTTAATGTGGAAGGTGGGAGATGGTAGTTCAATTAGAGTTTGGAAGGATGCATAGGTACCAAAACTGAGTGAGTTTTGCATAAACTCCTTTATGGTCCCTGGATTGTAAGATCTAAGAGTTGCCGATTTGTTACTTGAAAATGGGAGGGGATGGGATGTGGATAAACTGAAGGGGTGCTTTAGTGAAGTTGAAGTGAATGCTATTTGTGACATTATCCTGCCTTTCACTGTTAGTGAGGATAGAACAATCCGGAACTGGTCTAAAAATGGTTTTTATAATGTGCATTCGGGTTATATTGTTGGGTTGGAGGTGGAAGATGAGAGGTTAGTGAATGAGGGATGGAGGAGGATTTGGAGTCTGAATATGCCCTCTAAACTGAAGCTATTCATATGGCGTATTTGCTCGGACAGCCTACCCACTCGGGCTAAACTGGCCCAACGACGCATACCAATCACAATTGAATGCCCTGTGTGTGTGGATCAGGATGAAACAGATAACCATCTATTTGTTGATTGCTGTTTTGCAGGTGATCTTTGGCGAATAGCTGGCCTCCTAATCCCACAAACTAACGGGATGAATTTTACAGACTGGTTATTGCAGGCAATTTGCGGTCCGAATCTGGAGTTCATTGACAGACTCTGCTGTGCTTTAAAGACCATTTGGGATCACCGCAACAGAGTCCTTTGGCAATTGACATGGTGGCCGGTGGACATTAGCTGTTGACACGGCATCGATGAACTGCGGGATTGGGGGGCTTACCAACAGAATTCAAAGAATAAGCCAAGGATGAATTCTGGATTTCCTCCGGATAGAAGACAGCGACGTCACCTTAGAACCAACGCACCATCTGTCCCGACTGCGGAAACAGCATCGCATGAGCCTGCATCTGAACAAAACTATGCAAACAATGATCTTAACCAGGTTCGGGAAAGGGCAAAATGGAAGCCGCCGGAAAGGGGGTCAGTGAAGTGCAATGTCGATGCTGCTATCTTTAAGGAAGCTGGTAGCTGCGGGATGGGAGCAGTGATCAGAGATGACACAGGTACCTTTTTGTTCTGTAGCAGCAGTTGCATTACTAGTAGTAGAGCACCTAAGGTGGTCGAGATATTAGCTTTACGCACGAGTATGATCTAGCTTGCTTCTATGCGCTATACACATGTTGAATTTGAATCAGATGCCAAGCCTCTTATTGATGCAATTCTCTCCAACAAAAAGGATATCTCAGAATTTGGAACGCTCATTCATGATAGTCGAGTTATCCTTGAATCTAATCCTCCTTTCTCAGTATCGTTTGTTAGTTGGTTAGTGAATAAGGCTGCTCATTTGGTAGCTAGGCAGGCCTATTTCAATGCTAGTGATTTTTTATCTTTTGTTATATCAGATTAGCTATCTAACACTATTTTTGAGGATGTAAATCTCATTCATCTATAAAATGCATTATTTTGGTTTTAAAAAAAAAAAGAAATGGAGGAAATGTGATAGTTTTATTTAAAAAAAAAAATCATTCGTTTTATATTCTTAACAACTTAGCAATTAATGGTGCTAGTATTATAGTATTATTTTTTATAATTAAAAGAGGATGGCAAGTTCAACAGTAAAATCCAAATCAATTTCAATTCAAATTTTAACTTTTTTGATACCAATTGCATCCCGATATGGTAAAAAAAATTAGATCACAACCTTCTTCAAAATGACATAGTTTTGAATGATTTTTTTTTCCCCCGTCAGAAATAGGATCTACACTAAATTGCACCACTTCTCCACACTTTTAATATTTACAGTTAGGAGCAATTTTATTCTTAACATCTAAAATAATGTAATTTTACCCTTAACATTAGCAGCCAAAAGCAATTTTATCCCTAACGTTAATAAGTTTGATCAATTTGAGAAATAATTCATCAATTTGTCTTCTCGGTCACAAATCTTATCATCTACACTTTACACGTGTGTCAATTTATCACTAATTAATAACGGATCACAAAATATGATTACACATAAAAAAAAAAGAAATTAAAACAATATATTGTATCTATACGAGTTAGAAAAAAAATTAAATATTTCGCCAACTTTAAAAATATCAATCTCTATCTATTATTAAATCACAAAAAATATGAAAATCTTTTTTTAAAAAAACTAATATATATGCAATTAGTACATAATAATGAGTCAAATATCTTTATAATGATGTCTGAAATTGATCTAACTTATCAACAAGATATCCAATAACAACAAGAAGAAAGAAAATGGTTTTTCAATCCATAACAGATGCTTTTTTTTTTTTGTTTTTATTGTTAGGGGTAAAATTGCACAATTTTAATTATTAGAAGTAAAATTGCTTCTTATCAAAAAAAAAAAAAAGTAAAATTACTTATTTAGATACCAATTATGTCCTTATGTTTTAAAATATTCACAATAGTCCTACCTTAAAACCACGTAGTTTTACCTAACGCAAAGCTGGAACCATTCTTCCGCTTCTCCGTTTGCTTATTTCCTCTTTCTTTCATCGTTTTTCATCTAATGTCTTTGTGGACTGTTCTCATAATAAAAGTAGTTATAACAAGAAGTTTCATGATGAAATATGGCATTGATATGTGAGTGCATTTGTTTATTAAATTAATTTCAATGGTATTTGATTTCTTTTTAAATTAATTTCAAAGATTCAATAACTTTTCAGACTCTGTACATTTGAGCCAGCTTCAACTTTATATCTATATTGTGATTTTTTTTTTTTATAGTGTAACTTGAAAATTTTGTATTATCGTTACAATGTATACAACCTCATTGGCTTTGTTTTCCTTTTTAATCTAGGGTTGATTACAAATAACTACCTAGTGGTTTGGCCGATTTGCAGATCGGTATTTGCAGTATTTTTTTTTTTTTTTTCAAACACAACCCTATGATTGAAATTTTTTACATGTTTTTTTATTTTACCAAATTTGGCCGATAACAACCTCAAAATGAATATTTTCAAGAATTAAAGTTGTTTAGTATCATATTTACGATGGAACCATATTTTTAATTTTTCAAAATCATCATTTTTTGAGTTTACTCTCTCTAAACATTATCTTTCTCTCTCATAAAAAAAACAACACCTAAATGACCTCAAACCTAAAAAGATGAAGAATTGAAGTTGCTTAAAATATTATTTAACTCTTGAAAATTTTCATTTCGAGATCGTTATTGACCAAATTCTGATAAAGTGAATTCAAATGCAAAATTTTATATACCACATGTGTTTGAAAAAAAATACCATAGGTAACGGTCTGCAAATCGGCCAAGCCACAGGGTAGTTATTTATAATTAACCCTTTAATATATGTATAAAGTCATTAAATAAGAAACAATTAAAAAATAAAGTTTTTCTTCTTTTCTATAATATAATTTTAAACAATTTTAAAAAATATTTTTTAATTCTCCGAAGCAACGCGAGGATTCCGTTCTAGTAATATTGATTTGATCATGTGTCAAATCGTGTTGGTTAATTTTTTTTTACTAATAGTGTAAAACACATACAGAATTAAATAACAATTATAAGAATGTTTTTCTATTGAGGAGTTTTTCTATGTAAGACGGTTCCTTCTGTTTTTCTCTTTCTTGTTCGATCATGGATTCCATAAGTAATCTCTATTCGAAACCCTAAAATAAGAAACTAACATTGTGATGATTGTTGGTAATGATGATGTCGAGGTGCAACCAAAACCGCCTAGCCAAGGGCTCGTCAGCCAATTCCTTACAGATCGGGAAATAAAAATTCCTATGATGAAGAATATTGTGACAAATTTATGGCACCCATCAAGAGGTATGTGCATCACTGAGCTAGGGCCTAACAAATTTGTTTTTGAGTTCTTCCATCCTTTAGAATGTGAATGAGTGGTGAAAGGTGGGTTGTGGATGTTCGAGCAAAATCTTCTGATTTCTGCTGAAATACAAGATGGTCAAAACCCTAATGACATAGAACTCTCAACAGTAGAATTTTAGGTTTGGGTTCAGATTCATGAGTTTCCAGTGGGATTTATGTCGGGGAAGGTAGTGGTTCATATTCAAAATTAAATTGAGTTTATAGAAGCAGATGCAATAATCAACAAGCTGATAATTTATATTTCTGCAGAAAATTGTGGAAATTAGTTGTTCCTCCTAGCGTTAAAGAGTTAATTTGTCGCTTTATCTCTTCTTACCTTCCAACTAGAACAACTCTTAAAGTCTGACATATTCTAGTCTCGGAGGTTTGCCCTAAGTGGTCTCTTTAATGGAAATGCTTATCATGTTCTTGTTGAGTGTACAAGTGCAAAATAGGTTTGAAGTTTCTTTAATATTGGGGATATCAACTCACTTTTTACAAATTTAATTGATTTTTGGGCATATATTTTTACTAATAAATCTATCTCGGACTCTGGTGTTGCATCGATTATCTGTTCGGGTCTATGGCGTAATCAGAATCAGCTTGTACGGAGTAACTCTTCTTTGCCAGTGGGAATAATTTTTAGCGCAGCCACCACTTCTTTTTTTTTATCTCGGTGGAACCAATGTCATACCCATCATCCTATTGTTTATACTTCCCCCCAGCTCGATAGCTCGTTGGTTACCCCCTTCCCCTAGTTTGCTTATTTGTAATGTCGATGTTATTGTGTTTCCATTGTCTCAACGTGTTGGATATGGTTTCATCTTGAGGAATTCTGCTGATTTTTTTCTCTTCTGGAAATGGTAGGCTTCCTTACACTTTTGATGTGTTGATTGCCGAAGGTCTTAGTATAAGGGAAACTTTAAGTTGGTTGAAGGCAAATGAGTTTCAAGATGTCACACTTCAATCAGATTCTCAATTTTTAGTTCAAACTATCAACGATCATGCGAATTCGATCTCTATGTTTGATTTAATTGGTAATGACTGTAAACCTTATATCAGGGCTATCCATAATTACGCTGTTCAATTTGTTAGTCAATCTGCAAATCATGTAGCTCATACTTTAGTTAACACGTTATGAGTTAAATTATAGAGCTTGGGGTCTTGTTTTTGTTTTGAAAGTGATCAATGATATCATTTCCTCTCTTCTTTAAAAAAAAAAATGTAAAAATACATAATTTCTTTCACTAAATTTTTTCCAATCATAAAATTATGAACCACTCATGAGTTTTTATTTTTATTTTTCCCAAACTAATATGAAGTTTTCCTTTCAAGAAAACTGATATGAAGTTTCACTTTGTAGTTGAAAGAAACAGATGATATAGAATACATAGGTCCATATCCATTAAATTGACTTAAAAGTGAAAGATCTCATCACTCTTTCCAACTTCCATACCATATGTTCAACCCAAAATATATATATGCTTCTCTTTATAACATTATCTATTTCTGTTTTCATGTTAGGTATTCGTTCTATCCAGTATATATCTTATCCGATCCAAAAAAAAAAAAATAAAATAAAATATATGCTTAACTAATTATTCTTTTTTCCTTTTCTAAATGGAAAAATCACAAACTATATATTTCACCAGAATAATTATAATTAATAATAAAGTGTCGGTCAAAAGAGACAAACAAATCATATTTCCAATATATTATTATCATTTTCTTTATATAATTTATACAATTGTTCGATTCGATTTTCGTCGGATCTTCCTTACAATAAGATTAAAATTTGAAATATCTAATTTAAACGATTTGAAATTTATAGCCACCTAAATCAACCTTAATTGGTATGTAGTAATATATTATTATCGTTGATAACAAGTGAATGTTATCTCTTGAGTATTCCAACGCATGAAGTATGGGTTGGATGTCCTAAAATTGTATGATAGGCGTCGGAATGGAGGTTGTCAAGTGATTCTCCGGATGTCCCAAGAGTGCAAGTCTGGAATCTAGACAGTAGTTAATATATGGTTATCTCAATGTCTCAAACAGGGCCGGTCCTAATAATTTAGGGGTTTTAGGCAAAACAAGCAGTAACGGTCCCTTTAATATAAAATTTACTAATTGATTTTTATTTATATCATTGTATAAATTAATTTTTAATTTTCAAATTTAATCAATTTAAGGTAATAAAATGAAACTATTTTTAATTTTTAAAGTTAATCAAATTAAAAATAGTTATTCTAAAATGAGGTAATAAAATAAAACTTGTCTTCTTCTTTTTTTTTTTTTTTTTGGTAGAAACAGGAAAGAAAAACAAACAACCAAAAGAAAACCTAACCTCAGATCAGCCTAGGGAAACTGACCCCAATCCTATCCTCTAAAAGAAGAGAAGAGATAAAGATAGGAGGATCCGAAAGGGTGGTGACACCCAACATCCCCTCATGTCCAGCCGCCGCCAAGCGATCAGCAACCCTGTTCTGCTCTCTGAAAATATGGCTGAACTTTATGAACTCAAAGGAAGAGCAAAACCTTTTAATAGCTTTGATAAGGTTGCGGCTATTAAGACAAATAGCATGATTATCAGAAATCATTTTAATGGCCTCCATGTTATCAGATTCAACATATAACCTCTTAAAACCCAGGCTTTTGGCAAGCTTGATACCAGAGAGAATTCCCCAAAGCTCCACTGAAAAGGAAGAGCCCAGTCCCAGATTCTGGGTGAACCCAGACAGCCAGGCGCCCCCCGCATCTCTAAGCACACCTCCAGCAGCAATCTTCCAATCATTGAGGTAGGAACCATCCGTGTTCAATTTCACCGCCCCCTCACTCGGCCTGCTCCATCCAAGGAGGTGGACATCTCTCTTCTGGGTAGACCTGGCAAGGGAGTCCTCTTTGAAACTCTCAGTAATAATAGAGAGTTTTTTCGAGAAGAACTCAGCTAAGTTAGGAATAAAAATAGTTTTATCACCAAAAATCTCCTCGTTCCTCCATTTCCAAATTTGGTGTCAGATGATTGCAAAGAAAATATCACCATGCTCCATGTTAGCCAGTAACTTCCCACAAACACCATCAGAAAACCAGTCACGCTCATAGTGGGCCAGGAAGGAAGGAAGAATGTGGTGTGGAAGAATTTTCTTCCACACCTCTTTACTCTTTGAGCAGTCCCTAAGAGCATGGCACAAAGTTTCATCATTGCCTACGCATCTACTGCAAGCTCCAGAATCCACCATATGCCGTCTGTGCCTATCCGAATTAGTAAGCAACCTGTCCTTCACCCCCAGCCACAGGAAACTCCTAATACGGTAAGGGATTTTAAGGGCCCAAATGTGTTTCCAAGTATCAGAGAGAGGACCGGACCTGTTAAGGGAAAATGCTTCAAAGGCCGACTTGCAGGAATAAGCTCCATTGTTAGTCAGGGCCCAGCAGTGCCTATCCTTATCTTCCTCTTGGTTACTTATCTTCACTCCTCTAATTCTAAGGAGAGTATCAAGGCTAAAGAAGGATTCAAACTTAGTCCAAATCTAGTCCCCCTCAGAATCAACCACATCGGCGATCCTCCAATTACAGAAATTTCTAGGTGGAGGGGAGCTACACACTTCTAACAACGGTCTGTCTCCAATCCAGACATCATACCAGAAACTGATGGATTTGCCATTGCCCACCTCCAAGCCAACCCCCGAACAGAAATCTGCAAACACATCGCTAAGCCCTTTCCAGAGGAAAGAACAATTGACCACTCTCTCCTTAGGGCCCCCAAAAATTTTATCTTTTCGATACTTACCACAGAGAAGACGAACCCAGAGAGAGGAGGGGTTTTGCCACATTCTCCAGAGAAGCTTCATTAATAAGACTTTGTTATTATCCTTAGCTTGTCTTATCCCAAGACCTCCCATACTTTTCGGCTGGCAGACCTCCTTCCAAGGGACAAGGTGAATCTTTTTCCCTTCTCCCCAAAGGAAACGCTTGTTAATTTTGTCAAGCTCATTAAGAACAGGCTCAGGCAGTCTGCAGGCTTACATGACATGATTGGGGGCAGCACAATTGACAGACTGAATTAACGTTAGACGACCTACCAAGGAAAGAGAATTCGCTTTCCAACTAGCACACAGACCATTAGTTTTATCCAAAGTTTCTTTAAAAGAGGCTTTGGAAACTCTGTCGCTATAGAGGGGAACTCCGAGGTACTTACCCAAAGAGTGAGTAAGAGGAATACCAGATAAATCACTTAGCCTTTTACAAACGCCTTTATCCATGTTTTTAGAGCAAAATATCCGTGATTTTTGGATATTGATCTTCTGGCCAGAAGCAGCGCAGAAACAATTAAGGATATCCATAACCACACCAACTTGCTCCTCATTCCCTTCCACAAAGATCATCACATCATCAGTGAAGAATAAATGGGTAATAGGAGGACAGAACTTATTGATGGACATAGGATGGAAACTCCCAATGTTCACAGCCTATTGGATCAGGTGCGACAACCTCTCCATAGCAATAACAAAAAGGAAAGGGATCATAGGATCCCCTTGACGGATCCCCCTGGAGGGAGAAAAATCAGCAGACATATCTCCATTGATCAACACCTGAAAAACAGGAGAAGAAATGCAATCCTCAATCAATCTCCTCCAGCTTTTCGGGATACCAGCTCTCTTTAAGCTATCTAGAAGAAAACTCCAGTTTAACCGGTCATAAGCTTTCTCCAGATCCAGCTTGAGAGCCACAATCCCTTTCTTACCCTTCTTTATCTTCATGGAGTGAACCATCTCATGGGCAATAACCACATTATCCATCATTTGCCTACCAAGAACAAAACTGCCCTGGTTCTGGCTGATAATCTTAGGAAGAATACGTCGGAGTCTATTTGCCACAATTTTAGTGATAGCTTTGTACATCACATTGCAAAGACTAATCGGCCTCATTTGTAAAAAGGATGAAGGGTTTTCAACTTTTGGGATCAGGACCAGGAGGGTTTTATTCACCAACCTAATATCATTGGAACCGCCGAAAACACCTTTAACAAAACTGTAAATGCCTTCCTTCACAGTTTCCCAGTGTTTATGGTAGAAACCAGCAGGAATACCATCGATCCCCGGAGCCTTGGTAGCTCCAATGCTAGAGAAAGCCAGATCAATCTCTTTCTGGTCAATAGGATGGAAAGCTTCCTTAATAGCATCCTCCTCTAACCTAGGAAACGAAATCCTAGAAAGGGCTTTATCCAGATCCACCTCAACCTCTTTAAATAAGTCTTTATAGAAGTCAAGGGCCAGGCGAAGAATATCTTCATCCTCATAGACCCAATCACCATTGGAGTCTTTGATAGCATCGATTCGATTCCTCTACCTCCTAATAATAGTAGACAAGTGGAAAAACCTGGTATTCCGGTCTCCGTCCTTAATCCATGCCTTTCTAGATTTCTGAAACCAAAGAAGTTCTTCTTGTCTAAGAACAGCTTCCAACTCGTTCTGGAGAGATCTAAGATGACCATTAAGACTATGATCAAAACGGATTTCCAAACAGCGTTGAATGCCTTCAATTCTTCTTAAAAGTTTATTCTTTCTTCTGATAATGTGACCAAAGATGTTTTTATTCCATCCCACCACATTCCTTCTAAACCCCTCAGCTGCTAGGAGGACATTTGAATAAGGCTGCCAATTGTCCATGACAAACTTTTTAAACTCAGGATGGGACTCCCAGGCTACCAGGTACCTAAAAGGTCTATTCCCTTTAATCCGATGACATTTAACCAGATTAACGAGGATAGGACAATGGTCAGAATGGCGGAAAGGGAGATTCAGCAC
Source organism: Euphorbia lathyris (assembly GCF_963576675.1). NCBI lineage: Eukaryota > Viridiplantae > Streptophyta > Magnoliopsida > Malpighiales > Euphorbiaceae > Euphorbia > Euphorbia lathyris. The sequence continues at coordinate 24,591,566 of NC_088915.1, forward strand.
GTTAACTTCGGGAAATCTATAAATTGCAGCAACATTCGCATAGACTTTGTCCAACCGAACAAACACACTATTCCTTTTCCAAGTAAACTTGTGACCAGCGGCTCCCACATCCGACAGCCCGCATAAATCCATATTCTGCTTGTGATTGAGGCACCGGTTCACATAATGATTTCCCCCCCCCCCTTCTGATCACTCATAAGGGCAATATCATTAAAGTCCTCAGCCACCATCCAAGCCTCCACCATGCTAGTACTTATTGAATACAGGATGTCCCACAGCCTTTTGCGGTTAGCCAACACAGGGTCGGCATAAACAAAGGTGAAAAAGAAGGGTTTATTACCAGGGTAACAAACCTTGCTATGAATAAACTGTTTATCCATACTGATAATATCAATATTATTCCGACCTGGCTTCCAGAAAAGCCAAATCCCCCCTGCCCGACCAGTAGCCTCAGATCTGACACAACTCCAATTCTTAAACTTTCTAACCACCTCATCTGCTTTGCAACCACTAATCTTGGTTTCAAGCAAAGCAAAACAAGAAGGATTAAATTATTTAATCAAATCTTTAACATGGATGCGGGTAGCCTTACTAGCCGCACCTCTAACATTCCAAACAAGAAAGTCCATCAGAACGGAAGACTACTGACCACAGGCCCAAACCCTAGACAAGGTATTTATTCGGGGCTCCTGAGAGCCTTGAGGAGGTGCCAGCAGGCCCCCTTTTATCCCAAGAGTCCAAAGAACTATGGTTCTTTTTAGGATTAGCCTTAGGTTTCTTCATATTTAACTTGTTGACTCCCATAGTTTTACCAATCGAGACATCAACATAAGCTTTCGAAATACTAACCTCATTGGTCTTCAGTTTTCCAGTTGAGCCAATTTTCTGGGAGCTCCCCTTGGCAACAACTTTGGAATCGAATAGAGGATTAATAGAGTCACCTAAGATAGAAGTTGGCTCAGCAGACTCTAGGCCTAGCATGCTTAACTCCATGTGCTCATTAGATAGATCTGAGTCCTGGCCATCCTCAGTAGACAGGACCCCAAATCTTGACCCTGAGCCGGATGCTGAGTCAACACCAGCACCATGAAATTTGTCTTCTTAATCTTGACTACCCATAACATTTGTATATTAAAAATATAATAAAAAAAATACAAAGATGAGAATCGAACGCATACCCTCTTTAGTTGGAAGACAAGGCAATACAATTATGCTAGTTTGAATTTATTTATAATATTTAAAACATAAGCAATTTATTTACAACGCTAATTTTTTTTGGGCCCCCCTCCGACCTTGGGCCCTAGGCCGGCACATGTAACACCCTGGTCCAATACTATGTAGATATTGTCCGCTCTGGCCCAATTCCAACACATTGGGCCTCACGGCTTTAAAACGCGTCTGCATGTATTGGATTCACATCTTATTAATAAGCCTCAATCACTCCTTCTCCATTTCCGATGTGGGATTCAGTTCATTCCTACCCCCATCGCCATCCCTTAGGGCCGCTCCTTGCTCAGGCCTTCTTACCCCGGCGCCACCCACTCCGGACCGGGTCATTACAGGCCCACCAGCTTCCGTATGGTTCGTCCTCGAACCACACATCGTACGTGGAGAGTCGGCTCTGATACCAATTGTAGCACCCTGGTCCAATACCATGTAGATATTGTCCGCTCTGGCCCAATTCCAACACATTGGGCCTCACGGCTTTAAAACGCGTCTGCATGTATTGGATTAACATCTTACTAATAAGCCTCAATCACTCCCTCTCCATTTCCGATGTGGGATTCAGTTCATTCCTGCCCCCATCGCCATCCCTTAGAGCTGCTCCTTGCTCAGGCCTTCTTACCCCAGTGCCACCCACTTCGGACCGGGTCGTTACAGCACACCCCGGGCCTAGGCCCAGGGCCGGCCCTAGTCTCAAGACTGTAGGTGTGAGAATTAGATGAGACTCAACAAACGATATTATGACACATATGCTTAGAGAAGTTCAGCATGGATATATGTCTAAAGAGATGATACATGTGGAAGCTTTCTACTGGGACAATAGTCCTCCAATAGGAAGCAACATCCTAAAATTCTATATACCTTTTAGTTCAATTGCTTCCATGACATGGTATCGGGGCTTGTTTGACCAAGTGGTTCAGGGTTCGATTCCTAGCAATATCATATTATATCTTAATATATTTGCAATATATTTTGTTAATATCCTAGTATTAACAATTAGAGATTAATTTTGTTATTATTTGTATTTATCCCTTAGAGTTTTACTCTTAGCTTGCAATGTAGTTATCTATGTGTATTTATTCCTAATTCAATATACTTCCTAATCAAGGGAAATTACATTACTCAAAACCCAATTAATTAGTTTATTATGGCATTAAAACTTCTTTGATAAAGTGGTCGAGGGTTCAATTCCTAGCAACCTCATCTGTTGATTAATTTACAAGACATGGTAATATAGGATTGTGTTGTGCATGCTTCAAGCTCAGTGAGCTTTCACGTGTGGGGGTGTGGCAGATATTAATATGAAGTGGACCTTTAACTATCAGCTTAAACTTTTAGTCTAATTGGTTCCATGACATGGTATCAGAACAAACAACTCATCCTAGTTCCATAATCACACCTCCCTCATCTCCTACCTCCTCTATGGATGTCGCAACAGCCATGTCGACCGCTTCTCTTTCTTCGGCATTCGGCCAGCCCCTTCGCGTAATCTATTTCCTTCCAAATCAACCAGTTGCCAACCAGACCCCTCATCCGAACTCGTCCTCCCTTGGCGATTCAAAATTCACATTAATCATATATAGCTGCTGATTCTTCTCAAACATCACTACCACCATGGCGCTTCTCGTCACCATTCTCTCAGTCTGCACCCTCCATTATAACTGTTTTTACTTATTCTCAAAACTAGCTCAATCTTCTTTTCCCCGACTAGTCACCCCACCATTTGTTCCTTACCCATCTCACCCACCTACCTCCTTTCCATCACGACCATACACACCATATTCGAACCATATCCCAGTCCCTCACCCAAACATTCACCATTCCGGCACCATAGATAAATCCCTTTTCCATTCAATCACTTGTCTCATAACTCCTTGTCATATCCTTCAATACCATCCTTATTTCCCAACCATGTGCCTCACAATCCTCAACTCCCCTTTTCTTTAATGTTCCTCTATAGCTAATTCCTCTCCCTTGGCCTACCCTCACACACATAAACATTCTCATCAAATTGACACTGCATAATTATAGCTCATAGAGAATGAGCATTGAAGCAATTCTACAATATCGTCGTCTCTTTCGTCATGTTATTAGCAATTTTTCCCCTCCTTCGGAATACCTACCTTCTATTGCATATCCCACCAACATCACTAACTTTATGATTAATCCATATTTCAATGATGGTATGATACAGAAAATTGAGTTCGTGCACTACTCCTAAATTCTATCACTGAAGAAGTGTATCGAGTCATCACTGGGTTCAAACTCTCACATAACATCTGGGTGGCATTACAATAAACGTATGGAGTTATCTCTGGTACAAGGAAATTTCAACTCAGCCTTGATCTGTATGATCTTAAAAAAAGACATGTTTATTGCTGATTATATGCAGATGGTCAAACTTATACTTGACGATCTGGCGACTTCTGAGAACCCATTCCCCATACATCTTCTTCCTCCTTTACAATTCAAAAACCTTGGAGAAGATTATCATAACACTATACAATCATTAATCACTCAAAAAGGAGCGGGTATTGATTATTATGACCTTCGTGACCGACTTGTCTCTTATAAAACACTATTGAATAATGCATGTGCATCTATTGTACTTGCTCCTGCACCTGCAATTTCAGAGGCAACCTTTAGCACAACCAGTTCAGCTAAATACCATAGATCCAAATCAAATAAGAAGCAAGGTTGGAGCTTTAAATATGGTGGTGTCAATAATTGGGCAGACAAATGCCTCGGTCAGGTTAAAGGTATGTACAATCCCTCTTCACAACCTTGGACCCCATCCTCAAGCCCATTTTGTGTGGCAATAACAAATGATCCGTTCTTTGGCCCGGATCAACCATGGTACCCAAACACCGATGCCACACACCATATAACGGCTTGCAGCTAGAACAAATGCATTGTTATCCAAGATATGACAGTGTTCAATTTGGCAATGGTCAAGGGTTGAAATTTTGTCATTATGGTCACTCTAAAATTCATAACTTAAAAATTTGTGATGCTTTACTTGTTCCAAAACTTACCAAGTCCTTACTTTCTGTCCAAAAATTTACAAAAGACAATAATTGCTATTTTGAATTTTGGCCTATCCATTTCCTTGTCAAGGATCAGGCAACTAGACCAATCCTGTTGGACGGATCAAGTACATATGGGCTATATTTGCTTCCCTCCACCTTGAAATGGGCACTAGTCGGAGACAAAGTCTCGTTTGAAAGGTGGCTGATAGGGACATTTTATCCCTATCTTTTAGGGTGAATTACAGTTTATTCTTGAGCTAATAATAACGTTTAGTGATTATTTCTTCAAATATTTCAATAAACCAAAGAGATGTAATAAAATGTGTACTTTTAGTTAATTTGAATCATTTTGAATCTCATTTTGATATAAATAAAGTAAATAAATAAATCAAGTAATCTCGAGTTCAATGATTGTATTTTAGAGGCTTAAAAAACGCACGTAAGATGCAAGAGACAGATAAAAATCACAAAAGTGATGCATCACATACCATATGAACACAAGAAAATACCCTTCCAGAGCCCCAGTCGGCATGTGGGAAGTAAACTCAGTGAGTGGGTGTGAAACAGACAAAAACGGCAGTCAAAACAGAGATTTTTTGGCAATTTCCTGGTCAACAAACAACTTACATACCGAGTGACTATCCCACTCGGCCTGTGGGATGGCCCACTCGGTGAGTGGACCATCAACTCAGCGAGTGGGCAGCCTGGAGCAGCTCCAATTTCGCCAAAAATCGCTCGAAATGACCAGAAGCATGCCCACTCATCGTGTGAGTAAGCCACACGCCGAGTGGGACCATTTTTTAGCATTTTAAGTGTGAAAACATCCGAAGATAAATGTAATTACGATTATGCTTGAGCTTGATTTGTGTATAAATAGGAGTGTTTAGCACTCAATTAAGCATTCGGTTTTTGTGTAATAAAATCCTTACACCTTGAGAGCTTGTTGTAATTCTTCCATTCCCCTGATGAAGTTACGTTCCACCCTCATTCACTAAGCTCGAGAGTCCCACCTCTAAATCCGAAGCGATGGCTTTGAGTCCGGTTAGCTAGTTCTAAGGGCTGATTCTTTTTCCCTTTTTTCCTTGTTAACTAGTTTGTACTCTTCCTATGTGCTAGATTCGATTGTATTCCACATTTACGCTCTTCATAGTAATAATATATGATTTACGGTTTTCAGTTTCACTATACGTGTTGATATTTATTCCTTGCTTTGATTCTCATAATTGATTATTCTGTAGGTCGCTTACGAACTCCGAAATCCATTAGGATTCACATAGGTGTTGCCTTACCGGAATTGACAACCGGGAAACCGTAGGAATTGATAAGCCACGAAACTTATGGGCCCTATTTTCTGAATCTAAGAATTAGCATCGCCTTAAGAAGGAACCACGATCTAAGAACCTCACAGAGTTGTTTGGTTTATAAATAATCATCTTTGTAAGAGTAAATTATTACTCATATATATTCTGAAGTATTGTTTGTCATATATTGTAATTTAATGCCACCCGTATCATCCCATAAGGGTTTGAAATACATAAAAACTATGTCACCTATAGTTTAGGAGTAGTTATAATTGTTACCACATCAGTCTAAAGTATTCATCGCCCAGATAACGTATAGAATCAAATAGTTTAATACTTGTTGGTATAAATCTCGTGGATTCGATACCTGACTTAACCAAGTTTATTACTTGATAATGATGGGGTACACTTATCCCTTAGTTGTAGAGTCGGTGTAGTGGGGATTGCCTCGAGCACATATTCACTACTAGTTCGGCTCGCATCAATGGCATGCTTTGCTAGGCCATTGTCAAAACTGAACAGTGCACAATTATCAAACAACATCAGCTTCAGTCATCCTCTCTAGTTCATGAATGTCCCTATTGTCCACTAGGGAAATCTACTATGTTACCTTTACCTGCTTTAACTTGTTCTTGTTTTTTTACATTTGAAAATTTGCATTCGGATGTTTGGGGCCCTGCCTCTATTACTTCTACTCTTGGACATCCGTAATTTTTAGTTATTAATGATGAGTTTTCCCATTTTGGATGGATATTATGTCTCAAAAATAAGATTGATGTTACTTTTATTTTCTGTGAATCTTTTGCCATGATCACTACTCAGTTTGATGCTAAAGTTAAGAATTTGCATTCTAACGTTGGGATGAATATAAAAAAAACTCCAACCCTTTTTTTAAAAGTAATGGAATCGTACACAAACTGGCATGCCCACACACTCATGCGCAGAATGGCATAGTTGAACGTAAAATTAGACATTTAGTTGACACATCACTTACACTATTAGCAAATGCCTCATTAGCTTTAAAATTCTAGAATTATGAAATTACTCATATCATGAGACTAATCAACTTACTACCAACCAAAATGCGTGACAACTCATCGCCATAATTTAAGTTGTATAATAAACAACCTAGCTATTCATCTTTGAGAGTTTCTTGTTATGGAATTTTCTCGTATCTTTGTCCTTATAATCAACACACATACACTTTTTTGCTCGAAACTATGTGTCTATCTTGGTCCTCCATCTAATCATTCTAGGGATATTTGTTTGGACTTCAACACTAGACGTATTTATATATGTAAATTCATTGAGTGTCGTGAGTATACCTTTCAAGCAGCCTCCAATTTAGATCATTATCCTACTAATGCATGTTCGTTTGGAAGCACCTATCATCAACTTCCATCTATTTTTGGTCCACCACCAAGTACTTCCTCTCACTCTCCTCACTTCTCTACCCCCACTTCCACAATTGAAACTTATATTAAAGATGATAGAAAATGTCACAAGCTTACAACCAATTCAAAATCCAGAGAGATCTCACTAGTTGAACATGAATAAAAGGGTAAAGATCTCATTTTGAAACCTACGACTTGAGCAGTCGTTATTCTGAACTAGAGGTGGAGCCTTGAGAATTTTTTTTAATGGCAGAATGAGCTTTTGCAGATGAACAATGGTAGATGTATGAATTTTAGACTTTTCTCAAAGGTGATAAGAAATTTACAAAATAATTCTGGATGCATTGGAATGAATATCCAAGGTCTTTAAATAGCAAAAATCAAATCCTACTCTACCCCATTCAAATATTTACCTATAATATCTCTAGGGAGATTATCGAATTCAAACGTGGGAGAACGAGTCAATATGAGGCAATCTAAGTGGCTAACTCATCAAACTGGTCTTTAGTGGTCGACTATGGCTAAGCCTAATGGCCATCTCGTTGAGCTGGATCCAAGTGAGGCCCGCTCTTCATAATCTTCAGTCAATCAACTCCTTGGCTGAAAATCCCTGTAAATCTCACTAGAATCTCATAAGAAATCACATTAAATCAGAACCAAAATCCATTAAATTAATTTACCAAAAATTCTATTATATACCAAGTCAAATGGATTATTTTGGTAAATTGATTTCATGGAAATTGGCATTAAAATAAGCTTTACTTAAATTTGGCAATCTTTTCTTGGAAATGACACAAACTTAACAGAAACATAAATAAATGCTATAAAAGTAAATAAAAACTAAAAGTTGATGAAAGAAAGATTGAAACTACTAAATTGACACAAAATGACTCGAAAATGATACAAAATAATCACGAAACCCGTACTAAAAGATAGGGTAAAATACCCTTATCAATGTCGAATGCTTTTCTCCATGGTACTCTTTTTGAATAAATCTTTATGGAACAACCTTAGGGTTTCATTGATTATGACTAGGGATGGCAATGGGTAGGGTACCCGCGGATAATGTCATTCCCAAACCCTTACCCTTTTATTTTTTAATTACCCGTACCCGTTCCATTACCCTAACGGGTATACTTTTTGCATCCCATACCCTTCCCATTTAATCTGCGGGTACCCGCGGGTACCCTTACCCGTTAAGAATCAATCAATAAATAAAAAAAAATATTACAAATTTAACAAACTATAAATTAAAAAATCATCAATCTAAAAATTGAATAAATTGAACCTTAATTAATAAGAATAAAGTAGCTTAGTGGTTTCACTCAATTGTTGAAAAATAAATGGTTGGGGTTTAAATTTCATGTCTTACATCTAAAAAATAATGATATTTATTAATATAAATTTTTTTATGACGGGTAACGGGTACCGGGTACCCTAGGGGGTATTCCAATACCCGTCCCATTACCCTAACGGGTAATGATTTTGATCCCATACCCGTCCCATACCCTTTTATATAGGGTACGGGTAGTCCCATTAGGGTCGGGTAGTGTCGGGTACCTGCGGGTACACTATCCATTGCCATCCCTAATTATGACAAGCCAAATCATGTGTATTTATTTTTAAAAAAGCTTATATGGTCTCAAACAAGCTTCTCGTGAGTAGTTCACCATACTCCGGACTTTTTTGGTACATCTTGGTTTCAAAATGTCTCAAGTTGATCACTCATTGTTTGCCAAGCACTGAGGTAATGAAAAGACCTCCATTTATACTATGTTGATGATATTCTGGTAATAGGCATCACACCTGCACTTTGAAACTATTTCCCAAATTGAAAAGGAATTTCCAACACGCAACTTGGGATGTGCTGAATTTTTCTTGGGAGTTGAATCAGATACATGAAAATGGGCATTCACCTGTGTCAAGCAAAGTATGTCATTGATATTCTTGACAGGGTGAAGATGGTTGACTCTAAACCCACACAGACTCTAATAACAACAACTCCAACATTATTCAAAGACCTTGGGGAGACGACTTGTCTCTAGTGACGAATACAGAAGTGTGATCAGTGCACTTCAGTATATCACGCTAACTCGTCCTGATATTGGATTTGTAGTAAACAAACTGTGTCAATTTCTTTACTCCCCCACTGATGAATACTAGAAGTGTGTCAAATGGGTTCTTCGCCACATTTAGGTTACATCGGATCATAGATTACTTCTATCCTCCACCAAAATTCAACACATTCATTGTTATTCTGATCGTGACTGGGGTGGTTGCCCTGATGATCGACGTTCCATAAGACCCTTTTGTGTTTACCTTGGTAGCAACTTAATCTCATGGTACACATGAAAACGGCCGACCATAGTACGTTCATCCACAAAAAGTGAACATAGAGTAGTTGCAAATGCTACTGCGGAACTACTTTAATTTCGATCTCTACTTGGTGATTTTGGTTTCCTTATACCTAGCCCAATCCAACTATATGTTAGGGATTATTGCCAGTTAATCAACTGTAGCGCAACGGAATTGTGGTTTAAAATTTATTTCTAATCCCTTATAGCTTGATCTTTGTCCGTTAACCATTGATTGAATAAAACCTTTTGATCCGTTTAAGGATATAAACATACCCAAACTGTCTCTTCTAGAGACGGCTGAAGAATCCACAAGGTAGTAAGATCTCCGTAGTCAGGTGCACGAACAACTATTGAGCTAGAGCCGGTGCTAGCCGAAGAACAGATGAAGAACTAGAGGGAAAATGAATTTTTCCAAAATCCCACTATCTCAACTTTGGTGGTTCTGTCGAATTCACTTTTGTGAATATGTGTAGTGGCCGAAATTGAATAGTGATTAGTTAGATTGTTTTAGATTTTAGGCTTTTATTATATATAGTGTAGTATTCCTAAACCTAATTGGTTTAGGGTTAATTAGTTAATTACTAAACTAATCTAATCGTAACATAATCACTTAAATAAATACTAATAGTATTTATTCTATGCAATTAGTTATAATTAGATTAAATTTAATTACCCAATTAAATAAAATACACTAATTAATAAATTGACGTATTAGTTTGATTAATTATTCATTGAATGCAATTTCATTAATTTACAAATTAATTAATTACATCCCTTAAACTAATTAACCAATTAAATACTCAACATCTAAACCTATTAATCAATTATATTGATGCAAAGTATCAATTAATCAATTAATTAACCACCAATTAATTACCTTGATATTTTACTGTTAACCAATTAATTAATCTCATCAAAATGGTGGCTATAAGCCTTTGTAATGTTATCTATAAAACAATCACCAAAATGGTGGCTAATAGACTCCGTGGTATTCTTCCAGATATTATTAGTCAGAACCAAGGTAGTTTTGTTCCTGGTAGATAAATGATGGATAATGTTGTTATTGCCCAGGAGATGGTTCATTCTATGAAGATCAAGAAGGGTAGAAAAGATGTTGTGGCTCTCAAACTAGATCTGGAGAAAGCTTATGATCGCCTTAACTGGAGTTTTTTACTTCAGAGTCTTGAAAGAGCTGGAATCCCGGAGAGTTGGAGGAGGTTAATTGAGGTTTGCATTTCTTCTCCTTCTTTTCAGGTTTTGATAAATGGGGACATGTCTGAGGAATTCTCCTCATCCAGGGATGTTAGGCAAGGTGATCCTATGAGCCCCCTTCTTTTTGTTATAGCTATGGAAAGATTAACACACCTTATTCAGGAGGCTATTGATAATAGGACTTTTCATCCAGTGTCTATTAATAGATTTTGTCCTGCTATTACTCACTTATTTTTTGCTGATGATGTTATGATTTTTGTGGAAGGGAATGAGGATCAAATGGGGGAGATTATGAAAATCATTAATTGTTTTTGTGAAGCCTCTGGTCAAAAACTTAATATTCAAAAGTCTAGACAGCTTTGTTCTAAGAATATGAGTACAGGAATGTGCAAGAAGTTGAGTGATATTTCGGGTATTCCTTTAACCAATTCTTTTGGTAATTATCTTGGGGTTCCTCTCCATAGCGATAGAGTCTCTAAAGCTTCTTTTAAAGAGATTCTGGATAAAACTTCTAGCAAATGTGCTAATTGGAAAGCTAAGACTTTATCTCTTGCGGGGCGTCTTACTCTTATTAAGTCAATCAATTGTGCTGTTCCTAACCATATTATGCAAGCCTGTAGATTGCCGGAGCCGGTCCTCAATGATCTGGATAAAATTAATCGCCGTTTTCTGTGGGGGAATTCAGGAGATAGTAAGAAGATTCATCTTGTTCCTTGGAAGGAGGTTTGTAAGCCTAGAGATAGAGGGGGTCTGGGAATTAGACAAGCTAAAGATAATAATAAAGTTTTATTGATGAAGCTTCTTTGGAGAATGTGGCAAAATCCTTCGGCGCTTTGGGTTCGCTTACTTTGTGGAAAGTATAGAAAAGATAAGATTTTCGGAGGGCCTAAGGAAAGAGTTGTTAATTGTTCCTTTCTATGGAAAGGCCTTAGTTCTATTTTTTCAGAATTTTGTTCTGGGATTGGTTGGGATGTGGGTAATGGTAAGAATATCAGTTTCTGGTATGATAAGTGGATTGGTGACAAGTCTCTGTTAGAGGTTTGTAGCTCCCTTCCTCCTGATAATTTTCGTAACTGGAAGATTGCTGATGTGGTGGATTCTGAAGGTGATTGGATTTGGTCTAAATTTGAGGCTTTCTTTAGCTTGGATACTCTCCTTAGAATTAGAGGAGTGAAGATTAGTAGCATGGAAGAGGATAAGGATAATTATTGTTGGGCTTCTACCAATAATGGTGCTTATACTTGTAAGTCTGCCTTTGAGGCTTTTAGCAACAGTGATGAAGAGTCTCATTCAGATATTTGGAAGTTGTTATGGTTAATGAAAGTGCCCTACAGAGTTAGAAGTTTCTTGTGGCTTGGGGTCAAAAACAGGCTGCTTACTAATTCAGATAGAAAAAGGCGCCATCTGGTGGAATCTGGAGATTGTAGCAGATGTAGAGGGCATGAAGAAACCATTTGTCATGCTCTTAGGGATTGTGAGAGAAGTAAAGCTATTTGGAAGAAAATTCTCCCTAGTCATATGATTGATATGTTCTTCTCTCATTCCAATCTTGAGTGGTTTGAGGATGGGGTGAGTGGGAAGTTGCTTACTAATCTGGAGCATGGTGAAATCTTCTTTTCTGTTGTCTGTCACCAAATCTGGGATTGGAGAAATAAGGAGATTTTTGGAACTGATTCTATTAATATCCCTAACTTGGTTGACTTTTTTTGCTAAAAAGATTTATCATGTTATTAATAGTTTTAAGGAAGACTCTCTTGATAGATATATTCAAAGAAAGGCTATTCACCTTCTTTGCTGGAGAAGACCTCGAGAAGGTATGATGAAGCTTAATACGGATGGCTCTTGTCTTGCCAATGGTAATATTGCTGCTGGTGGAGTCTTGAGAGATGATGAGGGTGCTTGGATTTCTGGGTTCTCGCATAATCTTGGCATAGGTTCTTCCTTTTTGGCTGAGTTGTGGGGTATTTATTCTGGTCTCACCCTGGCCAAGAGTTTGGGGGTAGTTAATCTGATTGTTGAATCTGACAATCAGGAAGCTATCAGGTTAATCTGAAATAATATAGCTATTGGTTTGAATAGCAAGAATCTGATTAAAGGGATCAAGAGGCTCTGCCATTCCTTTGTTTCTATCTCTTTCTGCCATATCTTTAGGGAGCAAAACAGGGTGGCGGATCGTCTGGCGGCTGCTGGTCATGAAGGAAGTTAGGGAGTCACTACTTATTCTTCTCCTCCGGCCTTTCTTTCCTCGATCCTTCTGGAGGATGTGGTGGGGGTTAGCTTCCCAAGGCTAATCCCGGGTTAATTTTTTTTTGTTTGTTTGTTTTTTTTTCATGTTCCTACCAAAAAAAAAAATCTCATCCCTCCAGTATACCGTTCTATAAGTTCTAACTCAGATGTTCAATGTGCACGATCCTATGGGACTGTCCTTAGCTAGCAGTGGGCTCACGGCCCACAGATAGTAAGTGGGTTCTAGCAAACCATTACTGCCCCTAACCAAGACAGAGTTTCAACAATCTAAAGATGTAGAGACCCTGTAGTTATCTCTGAACGTCTTTTACCATCTAATATCGATATGCTAAACTAGATGCATGGCGGTTGTCATCCTCTCTGTTGTTTTTGATATTTCTTGATTTTAAGTAGATTAATGAATCAGATAAGTAAACTACTTATTTGGGTGTGGCCACACACTTATCAATCTCACTTATCAAGTGACCTGTGATATCATTTCACTGTTATGTGAGTGGCAATTCCATCACTTCACTATCCATACCTACGTGTTCACCTGTTCAACCAATCATACCCGTATTTGGTATCCTATTACAGACCTGTTAGGTGTATATGTCAAAGTGAACCGGATCCCACATTGATATTATAATGAAATCTGGTCTGAAGACAGTTAGAGACCTACTTAAGAAAACTAATGGCACAACCACCATGTAGTTTTCTCGGGCAGATCGATCCAGTCACATGTATACAACATGTACCCATATTCACAACTGACTTAACAAGTGCTATGGCTAGTATTATTTACTACCATATAGTCATCGAATATACAAGTTTGTGGTCCTAATCATTTCCATGATAGAATAGACTTGAGATATGGTTTTACGATTGTCAATCAATGGATTCTCTATTCATATTATAACACAAGATATAAATGAACTAGATTAATGTCTTTATTAATGTGACACAAATACATTTTATAAGAACCAATGCCTATGAACTAGGGCACACCAACACTATGGTGCTACAATATTGGTGCAATCTATCTTACTAGAAATCTTGTGTTTCATGCTAGGAAAAAATATATTGAGCTAGACTACTATTTTGTTCGAGGGCATGTGAGCTCAGGATTTCTGATTGTCCACTCTATTCCCACTTATGATCAAATTGTGGATGTTCTTACCAAGCCTCTAGGTAGTGCTCGATTCCAACTTCTTCGATCTCACAGTTCATTCCCACCATCGGCTGAGCGGATGTTAGAGATAATATCAGTATTATCTCTTGAATCTTTGCAGTATATTTTATTAATATCCTATTAACATTAATTTTGTTATTATTTATATTTATCTTTAGATTTCACTCTTAGCTTGTAACTTAGTTATCTCTAGGTATTTATATCTAATTCAATATACTTCTTAATGAATGGAAATTACATTACTCAAAACTCAATTAATTAGTCTTAATATAGTTATTGAAGTATCTATGTTGGTCAGTCGACACCTCTCTTATTTTGCAACATCCGGACGAGAGAGAAGACATAAAAATGTGATGATGAAAATATGGAGAAAAGATCAAGTGTTGGTATTGAGGAAAATCTTGAGATAGAAAAAGTTGTTGGTGGTTAGACAAATAATGAAATTGAGTTGGTTGTAGAAGATTTTGAGTATAGCAACAATTTCTATTATTGTAATACTACATATTTGAGAGATAGAGAGAGAAAGGTCTGGAGAGGGGTCAGCCAATTCCCTATTGGCACGTGAAAATGTTAGTGAAAAAAGCAATGATCTAATCCTATTTATTTAAATAATAATATAAAAAAGAAATAGGATTAAGGCAAGACATGACACGTGTCATGTCGTGTATACTAGGGAAAGAGCATGTGAGATGAGGTTTGACAATCACTCACGTAGTTATGTCCCAAACAAGGAAGAAAAACCAAATTATACATTACTCACACCCACACCCTCACCCTCACTTATTTACATCTCATAGGATTCTATTTAACTACTTTTATTTTGTGGTCTCTTTATTTTCATGCCTATTATCTTCCAAATATAATAAATCCATGTTTCTTCCTAATTTATCATTTCTCAATATCACTACTTCATTACCATTTACGAGAGTGTTTAATTACCTATTTTTCTCTTTATGTTTGTCTTTTCATTCTAAACAGAAGAGTTTTAGGTGTTTGGTTATACATCTTCTATTTACTTTTTATAGCTTAAAAATAGTTTTTTACAAAAGCAGAAAATTTTTACTTTTTGAAAAAATATAATTTTTTTGTAATAACAAACAGCATGTAAACCAAATAGACCCTTAATTTATTTTTTCTAATTCTACTATCTAATTAAGGGTATAATTAAGATTATTTTAGTACATTATTATAAGATTATAAATAAGGGCATTTTAGTCCATTTTTTATGGATTTAATGCAAACCAACCATTTTCTTAGTATGTACAATTTGGTTAAAGATAAAAATTGTTTTGAAATGGATGGAATATTACTTTTGTACCTAAGAGACAAGAGTCTCCCTAGATTTTAGAGATCCCAACTCTCATACTCCATTTTCTTTTATAAATTTAAAGTTAATAAATATAAATTTTAATTAATTCTTGATTATAGCGAAAAGGAGCAAATAAATATTAAATTTTTGACACAATTTGTAGAAAATAAATATTACTTGGTAAGAGAGAAGTGAAATGCATTTTGGAGGTCTCCCTATTATGCAATTCTTTTTGAAAGATGGTGATTGAAAAGGGAGAGATGCAATGTGTACCATTGTTGTGGACATTGTTCAAAATCATCGTCTCTTGAATCACCTAGGGCCCGTCTAGGCACTTAAAATCGAGAATCTGTTCCGATTTTCTCCGATTAGCCCCTTTTAGCGTTTTTTACATCCTAGACGATTTTTAACCGATTAGGATCTGCCTAGACGCTGTCTAAGCGACGATGAATAAAAGTATTTTTCATTATTTTTATTACTTTGTACAATTTACTTTTGAACATTTTCACATGGTTATTCGTAAATTGTGTTTAATTTTCCAATATTATCATCTTCAATTTTGATTACATGATCTTTTGCTTACTGTTCTTCACAATGTTATGAAAACCGGACCGGCCGGTTCAATCGCAAACTGGTCAGGTCTCCGGTCCGTTTGATGTTGGTTCTTTAATTGTTCAACAAACTGGACTGAACCGCTTGAACCGGTCGGGTCAACCGTGAACCGATCCGATTGAATAGTTTGGTCCGGTTAGTCATTGACACATGTTTAACTTAAAAAAAATATAAATATGTTGAAGGTGGGATTCAAATCTAGACTTTTAGGGACCACTAGGTACATCTTACCACTAAGCTATCTTTCAACTTGTGATTAAAAATAATATATAATACTGATACTTAAAATTTAAATTTTTATTTAGTATTTACTTTTTATATAATTTGATAAATATTATTAAAAACTTAATTAATCTTTACAATATAACAAAGTTAATTTAGTATTTAAATTTTAAATATATATAAAATAAAATTTTAAACTCTTAGTAAATTTTATAATTTAAATAAAACTAATATATATATATTATTTATGATGTCATCCGGTTCAACCAATCTGAGTCAACCGGTTGAACCAATTGACCCTTAATCCAATTGTCAATCCGGTTCGACGTCCGATCCAGTTTTTAAAACATTGGTTCTTCATATGTTACAAAACAGCCGATGCAAATAGCCTTTTTCCAGTAGTGAGCTATTGATCTATTGCATTTTGACTGATGGGGACCTTATAAGAATGTATCCTTTAGTGGTAACAGATATATGTTAACAATAATGTATGATTTCTCTAGAGTAATATGGACTATCTTGTTCAAAAGTAAAGATCAAGTGGTACGCTTGATAGACCAATTCATTATTCTCATTAGCACACAATTTAGTAGTTCTAATGTGTATTCGAAAAGATAATGGAACTGAGTGCTTGAGTCAAAATACTCAAGATAATCTTAAGGTGGAACAAAGCTTGGTGTGTAGGCGGAACAAGTCATTTTATGGTTTGAAGTAGGCGTGAAGGCAATGGAATAAGGTTTTCACATATAAGCTTGTTACACTTGGTTTCACTAAGTCCATATATGATTATTGCTTATTCACTCACCACACTGCAGATGGGCATTTCCTTATTCTCGTTATATATGAGGATGATGTCCTTATTATAGGAACTTCAATGACATTGATAACAGAGACCAAGAAGGCTTCAGACACAAGTTTCACAATCAAAGGTATGGGAGAGGCCAAGTTTTTCTTGGTTATTGAGTTAGCAAGGTCTAATAGGCATATGCTAATATATAAGATATATTGTTGATGATGCATGGCTGAGTGGGGCATGTATTGTAGTCAACCCATTCGCTAATGGAGTACAATTGGATGTTGAATCATCTCACTATGTAGAACCAGAAAAATTTCGAAGAGCAAAGGGTAGGTTATTGTACTTACCATTCACTAAACCTCATATAACATTTGTGACTCAACAACTTAGTCAATATATGACTACTCCTACAGTAATTGAAATGGAAGCAATGAAACCTATGGTTATAAGTATATCAAAGGTACTACAAATGCGCATATTTAACTGGGATGGAAGCTTCTGCGATTCATATTGGGGAGGTTGCAAAATAACCAAAAGATCTGTAACTAGATACTGCATTTTCATAGGTGATTGTTTCTCTTTGAAATCCAAGAAGCATGGAGTTGTGAGTAAAAGTTCAACAAAAGTTGATATAGATCTATGTCCATATCTTCATATTAATAAGTGGCTCAATTATTTATTTTATAGAGTTTCAGCTAGCTCCACAACTACCAATACCATTAAACTGTGACAATCAAGCAACTACCTTTATTGCTACAAACCCACTTTTTCATGAAAAGATGAAACACGTAGAAATTGACTGTCATGTGATTAGAAATCACCTTGAATCAGGTTTCATTTGTACCCATATGTTACATCCTTTAATTAAGTTGCAGATTTATTCACCAAACCTTTGACGTGAACTCAAATGTCAATATATTTGGCTAAGATGCATTTATATTTTTGGTAGGAGCTATGCTTACATTGTTTTTTACAAAGTAAGCATTACTTTGTTTGTTCTCACCATTGGATGATGTAGTGTATATATCAAGTTGAAACAAAGAAATGTGTTTCAACTTGAGGGGAGACTGGATAAGTTTTGAGACTTTGTTATTATGTTTTAGGTGTTAAGATACACATGATTAGTACATGTGTTAGTTGAGTATATGAATACAAATATTTAATATACCCATTGTATTCAATATGTGAAATGTAACACATTTATGTCAACCTTTCTTCCTTTCTTCAATTTACACATTAGCAAGGCTTCATGTATTGCATTTTAATTGAACAAAGTAAGTAACATGGAGGCATCCAAATAGCTAAGAATAATAAAAATTGGTATGAAAAACATGAAAAGGGGAAGAAGAGAAAATGAAAAAGGGGGAAGTGAGTGATTGGAGAAGATCAATGTCCTATGATCACATGGAGATGTGTAAAGGAAGAAACACATAAAGGCCCACATTGTTAGGTGAAAAACAAACACATATATTGAAGGCCACTTGAGATCAAACCCCAAGTTGGGAACACACCTTCACAGTCCAAGAGATATTGTAAAGTCTCTTTCTTTTTATTTAAAAAGAAACCCTACTCCCACTTCTTTCTCCAATGCATTTGTCTTCTTCACATACAACATCACTGTCTTGTTGATGTACACTCGTGGTCCTCCTCCTCCTCTCTTTCTCTTCTCTTCTCTTTTATAGTTAGCTAACTTACCCCCCCCCCCCCCCCCCCCTCCCCTTCTTCCTCCTCCTATATATTCCCCTTCCCTTCTCCTCATTCCTTTCATTTTTACTTCACTTCTTTCCTCTAACTTCTACCTTCTAAAACATATAATATAATGTCTAGCAGAAGGTCAAGGCAGTCTAGTGTTCCCAGAATCACCGATGATCAGATCATCGAACTCGTCTCCAAGTTACGCCACCTTCTCCCTGAAATTCGTGATAGGCGTTCCGATAAGGTACTATATTCATTCCTTACGTTCTTATTTAATAGGAGAGGATTATCTCACATATATAAAGATCCGTTTAGTTTTGTTATCGAGTAATATGGAATATTTAATTAATATTTGATTGAGGATATAATTAAATATGACCGTACATAATGGCTGAAGAAAAGGATGATAAAATTGACCAAAATGAAAAGTTGTAGGTAGCCACAAACTAACGTTATGATTTCACTTTTTGATCAACCCTTTCCGTTAAAAGAAAGCATCACTCTTCCAAATATATCTTAATAATTGCACCGTTTTTGGAAGGTTTCAAATACCACCCAAACCTATGCCGGACATCAAGGAAAATATATTTTCTCATTGACTTAAAACTCCTCTTCTATTTCAACTTCCAATGAGTACTACCTGGCTCACATATAGACATACAGTACTAATTTAACGGAGCACTGTATGCAATCATGAATCTCAATCTCATTATTTTCACTACACGGTGTTATGTTATTACTCATGAGCAACAACAGATTAAAGACATATGTCTCTTTCATCCGTTGTTTATGAGTGATAACGTAACACACCTGTAATGTGTAACTGCATAGAATATAACCGTAATTATGGGTAAAATTGGTTGAACTAGAGAGTACAATTGCACTATTTATGATATTAGAGATAAAATTACTATTGGTTACGGGCGCTAATTTTATTAAAATGAAATGAAAATGGTGGGCAGGTATCTGCTGCAAAAGTCCTACAGGAGACCTGCAACTATATAAGGAGCTTACACAGGGAAGTTGAAGATTTAAGTGAGCGGTTGTCTCAGCTTTTGGCTACAATTGATGCTGATAGTCCTGAAGCTGCTATTATTAGGAGTTTAATAATGTAATTAGCTTAGCCAGATCACTCTTAATTTTTTTTTTAATTCTTAATTTTCTGTTTATCATTTTGTAACCTTTTTATTTTTATTATTATTATTTACTTAAGAGTTTGATCATTTATATATAAGATCGAACATATCAAAGGCTTAGAATCTATATATATTTAAAATATATCAGGATTTGCCATGTGGGTTAGGCAATGTAATTAACTAGTAGTATAATATATAATAAAAGGACTTTCTGTACCAAAGCTTATATATATAATTAATAATAGTTTTGTTGTTGATTTAGATGCAGTTAATTATTTGATTTAAAAATTGTCTGTGATTTAGAAAGAATTAATAGACAGAAAATGAAATCATTAATCGAGTGGTTTTGTCTGCAAGTAGGGATCAACCGGCATAATGTCAGCATAAAACCCTAAATCACCCATTTGATGTTGATTTGATGGAATATTAGTTTAATTTCACTTTAATTAGTTTCTCTATTAGTCAATTTGTTTCGTTGACTACCTTAAACTTTTTCCTTTACATTTTTATTAAAGTGTGTGTATCCTTTTCTAATTATTTTATGTTTTTGCGCTTTGTGTACTATATAATTTAGTTTAGGGATGTTAAAATTGATTGATGTGTCTTATTATTTATATATTTCATATTGTTATACAAAATAAATGTAATAAAAATAAACGAATCTTTTTAAATTTGTGACTCACGTTGTTGTGTTATAAATTAACAATTCTAGTTTTATTTCTTTTTTTAAGAGCTTCGAAAAGTGACTAAAAGGAGATGAATAAATTATGAAAATAAAAGGAGTTATGATAACGAGCATATTTCGTGTGGTATATATGTAATATACGGGTTAATGAGAACTATTCAATTAAAATATTTTAAGCTGTCGCTTGAGGTTTTACGTTTTGGTTCATATGCACTAGCGCTAAAACATGTGTAAATGTACTAGATATATGATATCTTCTTCTGAATTTTTTATATATTGTTTAAGATTTTTCATTGGAAATAATAAAATATTAATTACGTTATTAAAATATTAGTATATCCTTCATACTTTTCTTCTAAACTATTAAAAATACAGAACGTTATAACAAATCGATAATCCTTAAGCTAAGCTCGAGCTTATAGTTAAGGCCCAATCATATATCTTATATTAATTTCCGACACACCCACACACGCAAATTGTCCTTGGGCTTGCAGCGTGCACAACACATGCCCATCCCGCCATGTGTTTTTAATTCCACAAATTAATGAGGTTGCCGGGACTCGAACCCTCGACCGTTTGATCCTATCGGCTCTGATACCATGTCAAGGAACCGATTGAACTAAAAGCTCGAACTGATAGTTAAGGCCCAATCATATATCTTATATTAATCTCTGACACATCTCCACACGCAAATGTCCCTTGGGCTTGCAGCGTGCACAACACAGGCTCATCCCGCCATGTGTTTTTAATTCCACAAATTAATGAGGTTGCCAGGACTCGAACCCTCGACCATTTGGTACCAGAGGCTCTGATACCATGTCAAGGAACCGATTGAACTAAAAGCTCGAGCTGATAGTTAAAGGTCCATTTCATATTAATAGCTGACAATGAGAACACATCCTTTATTTGAGAATGGTTCTTATGTGAGAATACTATGATGGTATTATTGTAAATACATGTAATGATATTATTGTAAATACTTTGTTATTTTTAAAACACAATCGTTGGTTACCAGTGTCACTTTTGCATGTTCAGTTATACGTCATCGTCGTTCAACATCTTCGGTATTTCCTTCGTTTCTTGATCAATCTCACACTTCCAGTCAGTATGCTTTAATAACATAAAACATTAGTTCTAGAAGATAAGACATTAGTTTTAGAACATATGTTGGAGTATATGTTCTAGATTTTATAGCATGTGTTCTAAAATGTTAAGTAAAATGTTCTAAATTATTAGTTTAGAACATAAGAGATTAGTAGTATATATTCTATATTTTATAATCTGTGTTCTAAAATGTTCTAAATTATTAGTTTAGAACATAAGAGATTAGGTGCAGAACATAGGGACATTAGTTTTAGAATATATGCTGGGGTATTTGTTCTAAAACGTTAAGTAAAAGGTTATAAATAATTAGTTTTAGAACACAAAGACATTAGTTTTAGAACACATGGTGGAGTATATGTTCTAAATTTTATAGCATGTGTTCTAAAAAGTTAAGTAAAATGTTTTAAATAATCTTACATCTGTTCTACGTTTTTTTTATGGGAGTGTTTTCACATAAAAAATATTCTCATACAAAGAGGTGTTTTCACCTGATCCCTCCCATAATTCGTGCCTTTTCTAGGGCGAGGTTTGAATATAGGGAGACCCTCCGGGACGGAATACTGACGGATGCATTGGCGGGACGCTTAAAAGGAGATAGACCCTTTTGGTAGGAGTTGGCTGGCCAAGTACCGGGGAAAGTCTTGGCGTTGGACCGAGTTTTGGCCTATCTCAGACTGAGCCCCGTGACATTTGGTATGAGAGTATATAGTAGAGGCAGAAGTGAGGAACAAAAGGATGCAAGAAATGAAGCAAAGTTTTAACCTTAGGGCATATAAAAGCAAGCATACCTTGTGTTTCCTCAACTTTTGCGGCAGAAAATTGAAGAGATCCAATATGTGAATAAGAACAAATGATGGCGAGTGGCAGCAACTGACTGTTTGTCAAACAACTGGTGTAGCGGGTTCTACTTAGTGAAATTTCATCAACATCTGAAGTTCGGTAAATCAAAGTA
This sequence comes from Euphorbia lathyris, assembly GCF_963576675.1. Classification (NCBI taxonomy): domain Eukaryota; kingdom Viridiplantae; phylum Streptophyta; class Magnoliopsida; order Malpighiales; family Euphorbiaceae; genus Euphorbia; species Euphorbia lathyris. The sequence goes on from NC_088915.1 coordinate 24,614,012, forward strand.
TTTAAATACTTGCTTAATGGTGTAAGAGTTCTTACCTTTGTCTTATGAATAGTGATTGATATATTATTTTCTTAATGTTTTCATTGTGAATGTTGGTACGGTTGCATGAAATGTATTTCGATATCAACATTCACATTTTTGTATTTCGGTCTAGTTTGGTCTAGTTCTTCAATAAAAAAAATCAACGGTCCAATTCGGTCGAGTGCTTTTGAAAACATCAACGTTCGATCCAATTTTGGATCTTTTATTGAAGATCCAATCCAGTATCTACAAAATCCGGGCCCAACTCTAGTTATTGTTAACATGTGAAAAACCTAATATAGATATTATTAATATAAAATAACAATATAAACAAACATGTTATATAAGTTCAAAATTATCAAAATTCTAACAATATCATTTATGCGCAAGCAGTTGAAATGTAAGACTTACTTTGTGTGTTTTCAACCTTGGATTAATTTTATGTTCCATCATCCAATGGTGGGAACACACCAAGTAATGGTTACTTTAACCATAGAAGGCACCTAGATTATGAATGATTAATAATCATATGCTTACCGATAGAAAAATCAAAGGAACAAAACACAAGTAGTTTTGAAAACTTATAACTAAACATTTTATTTCTAGCAATTTGAAGTAAAACCGCTAAATGTTGTTACAAAAATCAAACACCCTCTTAAAGTTCCAAATGATCATATCAGAAAAAAAAAGAAAAAAATACTTAAAATAAATAGTTCATCTCCATCTTCTTTATTTTTTCCTCCACTTTTTATTTGAATTCATCTATCTTGAAAAGAGTAAAAGACATAAATCCTTTTATACATGGCAGGGAACATGTAGTAGATATCCAAAGGAATTATCACATTCTCATCTCACACTCGTCACTTAAATTTTAGTTTTAAAATCTCATTTCCGTTCTAAACATTTTATACCGGGTTAGAGTAGTCATATTAGGATTGGATAGTATCCAACACAGGTAAAACTCATACTATGATTAATTAGTTTCAGAAATAATGGTAATTCAAATAAAAGGCTAATGTTAAAATTAGCTTAAGAACAAGAAGGAGAAAAGGACTAAACATTAGAACAAAAATCCCGTGACTAACTAATAAAAAAAAAATGTAAAAAAAAGGAAGACCATGTTTGGTAATTGAAAATGACATTGTATCTAAGATTAATATCAGTGGTAAAAAGGATGGTGGTTACCTCACTAATACAGGAGATTATGTCTCTTTATTCATGTGAAAAAGAGGAACAATGTCATTAAATTTTCGATCTCAAACAATATTATACACTTAATTGTTTCCAAACACTGCTTTAATCTGTAATGGGAAATCGATGTAGACATGTCATCAACTACATCATAACTATTCTCTAATTTGTTTTATTTAATCAATTACATCAAATTTTATATATATACAATAATATCTTTTCTAATGTATGTGGGTCAATATCTATATACATATTTTTGTAATCTTAATGGGGTTTTTTCGCTATACGTGGCATTTCTTTGGTCTTGTTAATATCCTTGTTTTGTTAAGTTGAATTTAAATGGAATATGGTACTCTCTTATATGCTAGTGAAATCACAACAATAATGTCAAGTGAAAAACTATTCCGCACAATATCATTGTTTCACCTGAAATCATCAAATGAATGACACTTGCAACATAGTCGGAGGGTGTAACGATCCGGTCTAGCGTAGGTGATGATGAGGTAGAAGGTCTGAACAAGGAACGGTCCTAAATGATGATGATGGGACAGGAATGGATTGAATTCCACACCAAAAATGGAGAGAAAGTGGTTGAGGCGTATTAGTAAGGTGTGTATTCAATATATGTATACGCGTTTTAAAGCCATGAGGTTCAAGGTGTTAGATTTGGATCAAAACGGATGATATCTACATGGTATTAGGCTAAGTTATTACAATTGGTATCACCGACTCTTCACGTACGATGTGTGGTTTAGAGACGAACCAGGCTGAAGCTGGTGGACCTGTAACGACCCAGTCTAGAGTGGGTGGCGTCGAGATAGAAGACCTAAGCAATGGCCCTATGGGATGGCGTTGAGGGCAGGAATGAACTCAGTCTCACATCGGAAATGGAGAAAGAGACTGTGGCTTATTAGTAATATGTGTATTCAACATATGTTTGTTATAGTATTAAATCATTTGGGTTTACGGCAAGTGGGCCCATTTTGAGTTATAAGGCTCAGATGAACTTCGGCCCAACTTAAAGAAGATTGAAGGACCTTTTAGGTATGGTACAGGCACGGACCGAAGCTATCATTCGGCCATCTCAGTATTGACGAAGGCAATTCGTGAAAAGGCATCTTAGAAGATACGTGGGCCAATCAGAGTGATGGATTCCAAACACAGACTCCTTATTCTCATAAATGCAGTGGCACGCAAAGATAGGGTCCACTGACCTATCATAAGCTGCCACGTGTTTGAGATATCACTTTTGTTATCTATAAATAGTCGAGTTGTTCGAGAGTTGAGGTAATTTGATTCTAATCATTAGAAATACTTTCTTTCTAGTCTTTGATATACTTTTAGTTTGTCAACTGACTTTACCATTGAAAAGGGTTCGCCGGTCCCGACCCCTTTTCTGACGGTTATTGTGTTCTCAGATGATCGGGATCACGATAACAATATGTAAACACGCTTTAAAATCGTGAAACCCAAGATATTGGATTTGGGTCAAAGCAGACAATATCGATATGATATTAGGCTCAAAAGAGGGAGGATCATTAATAAGAAAAAGATGGTGTAAATGTGATTTGAAGATTCAAAATGTCAAATATTCATTTTAGCTCATGTTTTCTTCTTCTTTTTCACACAAGATTTTTTCTTTCATTCACATTATATACATCTCCTATACCATGCATTAGCATAGGTTTTAGGCATCAAGACAATTAACAATTTGATTGCTATTGTGACCGAATTATCTTTAAAAAATTGTGAGACTTTAAGTGCACTGGGTTTAAAGTTATTTGAATGTTATTTTCACCATTTCTTTTGCACCACTTTCTAGGACCGTAAATAGGACGGGTCGGGCGGGGATTGCATTAACCATCCCCGACCACTGGTCTATCGGGATTCTCCATTCCCGCCCCGAATAACATATGGAGAAAATTTTGGCTACCATCCCCGCGGGGAATCCCCATCCCGTTTAACTTTTTAATTTCTTTACTTTTTTTTAAGGTTTTCAAGATTTTGATTGTCTAAGGTTTCCATCCTCGCGAGGAATCCCTATCCCCGGTGCATGCATTACTTATTAGCTTTCAATTTTTTTTATTTTATAATTTCTACTTCTAATTGCATAGATTCCGTTTTAATTTTAAACCAACCTAGTTAGAGCTCTTACTTAATGTATCCTAATTTATTTTTAAAATATATTCCGTTTTAAAGCAACCAGATTACAACTCAATCTTTTTAGTTTTTTTTTTTAGTTTATCTAAATCACATATATATTTTTTTAGTTTATTTTTTTGATATTCAGGTATTTAGTCGGGGATCCCCGTTGGGGACATTTGGGGACGGGGACGGGGATGGGAATGGGGATGGGGATGGAACACCTATAACCATCTCCGCCCCGCCCCCGACTATCGGGGACAAAATAAAAACCATCCCCGCCCCATGGGGATCACAAACGGGGATTCCCCATCCCCAACGGGCCGGGTCTCCAACAGGGATGGGGCATCCCCAACTAATTGACAGCCCTACCACTTTCAGTTCTCTAATCAATTAATTTTCGGTCTCCTTTTGTATCATTTATTTTATTGTTCTCTTTTATTTCATTGTCATTTTATCTACCAAAATAAATATTTTGTTCTGCTACGGGATTTGCCGAACCAAAGCAAGATATTTATCCGAACCAACTAGCGATCAAATACCAACCATGGATTCGAGGGGCGTAGGAGAATACAGAAGGGGTTGCGACAAGTGACATGTTTCGTAGCACGCATCGCACGAAGCTGTATCCCATGAGGCGTATCCAGAAAAGACATCCATGAATGACATTCTTTCATATCCTCCAGTATAGGGAGTGAGAAGTAACCTTTATCCTAACAAATTAGTTTCACAGCCAATTAATATTTATTTAGAATCTACTATGGCGATGACAAAATTTGATATTGAGAATTATGCTCGTACTATCAGCTTTTCCCTATAGCAAGTCAAAGTGAAAGTTATTTCTATACAGAATGGATTGCACAAAGTGATATTAAACGAGTTATAAGTCACATTAACAAAAGAGAAGAAACAAGATTTTGAGGGAAAGATCTACCTGCCATTCAGCTATATTTGTCGACTGAGGTCATGCATGAAGTCATCTTGAGAAGACCCCACAAGGTTGATGGGAGAAACTCGAGTCTCTTTACATATCCAAAAAAAACCCACCAGCAAGCTTGTTGTGAAACATTGTCTTCAGATGCTCAACATGGCAAAAGGTACATCCCTAAAGTCACACCTTGATAATTTCCCTTGATTAGGAAGTATATTGAATTAGGTATAAATACACAGAGATAACTAAGTCGCAAGCTAAATACAAATAAAAACAAAACTAATCGTTAACTGTTAATAGGATATTAACACAATATACTACAAAGATATTAAGAGATAATACTGATTATCTCTAACAACCCCTTCAGCCGATGGCAGGAATGAACTGTAAGACGATAAAGAAGAAGTTGGAATCGAGTACTAGCTAGAGACTTAGTAAGCGCATCTGTAATTTGATCATCAGTGGGAATAAAGCGGACAGTTAGAAATCCTGAGTTCACCTATTCTTGAACAAAATGGTGGTCGAGCTCAATATGCTTTGTCCTAGGATGAAACACATGATCACTAGTAAGATAGATTGCACTTACTTTGTCACACTATAGTTGGACTCGGTTGGATATGGAGAAACTAAGATCACCAAGAAGAGATCAAAGCCAAAAGCATTTTCACAGTAGCATTTGCAACTGCTTTATATTCACTTTCTCTATATGAATGTGCTATGGTCGGTTGTTTTGTGCGTGCCACGAGATTAAGTTGCTAATGGCAATTGGGAAAATTGCTTCTTGGATTTCGTTAATACATTGGCTTACTAACTAATCGAAGGCCCCTCATTTTGAGAGGGATATACACATTTTTAGTTTTTCGAAACATCTTTTACCTTTTTATTCCAAACTACAGAAAATATAATGTTTGGATGAGTTTATAAAACATTAATAAAGCTTTTCACGAAAAGTTTTTTTTTTTTAGTTTTTTACTCAAAATTTTTGTATTTAACAAAATTATCTTTTTCATTTTCACGAAACACAGGTTTCAAGCTTTATAATAAAATTGCTCAAAGTTGAACAAATTATTACATTTCATTTTTATTTAAGTTTTGTTTATTCATATTTGTATTATATTTTTTCACTTTTATAATTTATTTAAAAATATAAGGCTATCTAATTACAAATTAAAGAAAAAATAGTCAAAATATTCTTTAGACCTAGAATACTTAAAAACTTTATCTCTAATATGTTGAAAACCAAACAGGTTGAGAATCATTAAAAATTTAATCATAAACAAAATATTATTAACTAAATCGATTAAATGGAAAGAGACAAGGGCGGAGCCAGTCTGGAGACCTCCGGTCTCTGCCACTACCCCTAAAGAATAGTAGTTTACACTTGAACAACCTCCAAAATAGTTAAATTAGTACTTATAACATAAAACGTGATTATATAATAAAATTAAGTTTGCACAATTGGTCTAAATGGTAGCTAAGAGAAATTTTACAGTACACTTGGAGTAATTCTCCGGACTAATGAAAATCGTTTTGAGTACCATTATATGGACATGATCAGGGCTGGTCCTGACATTTTAGGGGCCCCAGGCGAAATAAGAGATAATGGGCCCTTAATAAAAAAAAATATACTTAAAAGTCTAAAAATAGAAATTTTGGCTTATTTTAGACCTAAAATATCGTATTATTTGATCAATTTTTAGATCTAATGGGTATTATAACTAAATTTATAACTAAAAAAATAGTATATATTCAATAAAATTAAAATTTTTGGACCCCTCCTTAGAGACGATGGTGGCAGGTGGGTTTTTGGCTTCTCTCAGAATTTGGGTATTGGATCTTCCTTTTCTGCAGAGCTTTGGGGGATTTTCTCTGGCTTGAAACTTGCTAAGGATCTTGGGGTGAAGAAGCTTCTTGTTGAGTCAGATAACCAAGAAGCGGTTAAAAAGATTTCTGAGGGCAACGCTGTTTGCCGGAATAACCTGAACATTAAAGGCATTAAAAGGATTGGCTCCTCCTTCGAGTCTATTAGGTTTGCTCATATTTATAGGGAGCAGAACCGTGTTGCGGACCGTCTTGCGATGGAAGGGCACTCTAGTGTGTTGGGTCTTTCTACCTTTTCTTCCCCGCCGGTTTTCATCTCTTCTCTGATCTTGGAGGATGTGGTGGGGTTCAGTTTTCCTAGGCTGATCCCGGGTTGAGCGGTTTTTTTTGTTTTTTTGTTTTTTCTTTTCCTTTCCTAACAAAAAAAAAAAAATGGACCCCTTTTAGTCTTGAGCTCTAGGTGGCCACATCCGGGCCTATGCCCAGGACCGGTCCTGGACATGATTGATGAAAAGGAAAAATATATATCCATATATCATAAATTGATTGGTCGGAAGTATTATTTCAGAAATTCTCTAAAATTTTCCGGTAGCTAAGGCTTCTCCAGAATCAATTGGTCCTGAACCTTTCTCGTCTCGCTAGAGAGGGCCGAAAAAAATTTGCCCAGCCCATTTAGAAAATTACTCCTAACAGTAGGTTAAAATTAACTCTCTGAAATCCCTCCACCACTAAAAGAGGGTTAATATACTTGAAAACAATAAAACTGAGACCATGAAATAAACAACACAAGGAGTTTATAAAGATTCTCATTTGCATCCCTTAAAATCAGGTTTTAATGAACTTTACCTCCTGAAACATAAAATTTGTCCTCCAATTGTCTGGATGTGCGTAAATACAAAACAAATTAAATCATTTTCATGTACATAAAAACGTTGAACTCTTATATCTTCCATCTATAGTTGTCTTACGATTGGATTTTAACTGTCAGTTTAAATTTTTAGTTAATTGATTCCTTGATATAGTATGAGATCTTCATAGACCAAACAGTCGAGTGTTCGAATCTGACAATCTGATTAATTATTGGAATTAAAGACACATAGTGAGTTGGACATGCATTGTACACGCTGCAAGGTCACAGGATATTTGTGTGGGGGCATGTCAGAGAATATACAATTAAGAACTATTATTTTAAGTTTTTAGTTCAATTGGTTTATTGATACATACGAATCATAGTTATTCAAAAAAAAATTAGAAACTTAACTTAATAATTAAAGCATTAATTACATTGAGATGAGCCATAAATTAAATAGAGTGCATAAAGCAGCCTTATTTCAACACAAAGTTGTTTGTTGATGGAGAAAGAATCAGCTCAAGATACAACTGTAGTGGTTGTTGTGATTGAAGCAGAGAATTCAGGCGGATATAAAGGGAGTGAGAAGAGCAGTGAAATGAGAGTATTAAATTCTAATTCAAATAGCCAAAAAGTTAGTATAAATTGTAAAATTCACGTTAGATTACATGTAAGCATTTAAGCTTCGTAATACTTTTGCTAGTTTGGTAGATAGATGCCACATCCGCCAAACTTCTTATATTAAGCACCGGTCTTCTATATATTTTCAGTTCACATATGTGTGGATCCATGTTACATATGTTAAAATATGTATAGAGAACCGAATGCTTTTCATAATTTGGCAATCTTGTAGCATTATTTTAATCAAATTATCAGTCCACTTTATAAATTCAAATAATTTCATCAATCCGTTAGTGGTTAAGAGTATTTTTTAAGTGATTTTTAGTGAACTTTTTAAAAATAATATAAATAATTGACTTTTAATACTTTAAAAATGATTAAGACATATATCATCTCCAATAATATTCATCGTATTCACTTTTTATTTATGGTTTTATCATTAAAAAATTTAATTATTATTCTATTTACCAATAGTAAAACGAGAGAGATACAATAATAATAAATTATTAATAAAAATAAATAAATAAAGTAGACTAATTAGAGTTTTTTCATTTGTCTTTTCTATACGAGAAAACCTATATAATATAGTTTAAACTATGGTATTATTCATAGTTGAAAGGCTTCTGGTCGTATTCATGGGTTTTAAAAGAAAATGGTGAATAGTTGAATTTAGGTTACAGTAGGTTTTCTTCACTTGCAAAAAAATCTAAACAAACAGGTATACTTTCCAAATAAATAGAAATTTAATGCTTAAGATTCTTCTATCGACTTAATTGTTTTTTTTTTTTTTTTAAATAAACACATCGACTTAATTGTTAGTGTTGTGTCTAAAGGCTATTATTTTAGAACATTTTATGATTAATAAAGTGTTGATTTGCTATTGTTTGATTTATCTGATATAATTATGATTTACTACAGTGTGAAATAGAAGTGGAATTCAGAGGATTTGTGTATATATTTTAAATACATGCATTTTCTAGTATTGTTGTCCGATTCTGTTTCATGACTCAATAGAATGGATGTAGAATGTAGGCCATTGGTTATGTGGACTATTCGGATTGGTGAGTCACTCAAACTCGAAACTCTTTTACAAAACTTTATTATTTGAAAAATATTTTCATGAATATTGAATTAATTGATTTAGTTAGCATTAAATAATTTAATGAGTCATTTGTATTATTTAATTTGTGATAGACAAAAGTTAGAATTCAAATATAATATTAGTTATTAATATGGTTAATAACTAACAGTTTAGAAATCATATATAAATATGTATATGATCGATTATAAGAACTCACTTAATTAAAATAAGTGTAATTTATTGAGTCATCGAAAATAAAATTTACCTAGATGAGATTTTAGAGCATTTCTAATAGTCTCTAAATTTAACTCTTAAGTTAAAATTTGAGGAGGGATGTTAAAAACTCCTCAAATCAATAAGAACCTATTCTCTCTATTAATAGAGAATTTCACTCCACCTCTGTCTCACCCAATCCAAATCTGTCTCTCTCCTTCACGCTCTGGTCACCGAAAATTCCTTAACCTGAGAACCCCCTTGTCGGAATCAATAACCACCCATTCACCATTTTCTTTTAAAACCCATGAATAGGACCAAAAGCTTTTCAACTATGAATAACACAATAGTTTAAACTATTATATATGTTTTCTTGGATAGAAAGGAGAAATGAAAAAACTCTAAGGATCAGTTTAGTACGTTGTGATGAGTGTTGTAATAGAATACTTATTACAATAGAGACACATTACTATGTTTGGTTAGTCATATCATTTCGTAATGGAATCATAAATACATTTTTTTATTTTTTTGTAAATTTATGTAATGGACGATATTAGGAACAAAAGAGGCATGAATGCCCATTACGATTAACCCTTGTATTTTTTATTACTAATGGCAAAATACGGAAAAAAACATGAAAACATAAAAAGCAAAGAATATGAAAAAACGAGAAGAAATGCAAAAAACGAAAAAACGTGAAAATCGAAAAACGGGAAAAAGGCAAAAAAAACATGAAAACCACGAAGAAAAAGAAAAATGAAAAAAAAACGAGGAAAACAACAGAAAAGGCGAAAAATGGGGAAAAGTAAAAATGAAAAAAAAGAAAGAAAAAACATGAAAACCCGAAGAAAAAAACGGAAAAGGGTGAAAAACGAAAAAAAAAATGAGAAAAGCACGAAAAACATGAAAATTGCATTTAACTAAGTAAACATACGTATTGTAACGACAATTGTACTTTATCAATTTTATTAAAATTTGTCAACCAAACATGGTAATGGAACCATACATTACACATTTGATTTCATTACAATATTGATTAAATTACATTGTATTTCAATAAAAATTCAAACTAAAATTCACCCAATTCATTGATTGGCATTTAATTTCAAAGAAGATAGTAAAACTATTCTTGGACTTTAACTATCAGTTTAAGGTTTTAGTCCAATTAGTTACTCGAAGGGGTGCCCTTGGACCAGTGAATATCGCTTATTCTGGTGTTTATCAATGGTGGTATACAATCGGGTTACGTACTAATGAAGATCTTTATATTGGAGCTCTTTTTCTATTATTTCTTTCTGCCCTAGCCTTACTAGCGGGTTGGTTACACCTACAACCGAAATGGAAACCTAACAATGTCATTAATTGGTGAAATTAAGATACTTGTTATTAATCTTTGAGGGATAGACAAGTAAATTAAAATATTGCAACTGGTATAGTATCGGTTAGGGCTGGGCGCGGATCCTGGAGATACTGAACCGGACCGAATATCCGAGGAAAAAACTCCGGAATTGGACCGGACCGTTGACTTTTTTTGGAGAACCGAACTGGATTGGACCGTTGACTTTTCGTCAAAGAACTGGACCGAACTGGACCGAAATTTATCCAGGACCGGACCGATAACCGGATTGGATTGGATTGGATTGGACCGAACTGAAATAACCGAAAATTTAGCAATAATAAATTTATATTTCATACATTAACTTTATATAATGAGAAATATTATATAATATATAGTTATATATTTTGTAAGGTTTGGTAAACTAATTACAATAATATAAATTTATAATTTATTAATAAGGTATAACATTATATATAGTCATATAAATTATCCTGATTAATTCCCGTTTATAAAATGAAATAAAAAATATTTACCTAAAATATAGACATAGAGAATCGAACACCTATCCAAATGGAACATTGTTAATCGCCTCAACCATACCAATTCTACTTCTTATTAACCATTTAATTTAATTAAGTAACAAATATCAGAAGTTTTAAATATTAAAATTTTTAAACATTTTATAAAATAGAATCACGTGCTTCTTTTACCCATTCTCTCTGTTTCGGTTTTTTTCTAGGGTTCTATCTCCTCCACTGCACTCCATCACTGCTACCACCTCGCACACCGCTGCTACCACCTCGCACACCGCCACCTCCACCTTGCACAACGCCACCTCCACCTTTTACCGATCTAAACTCTAGTAAGTTTTCTAAACTCTGGACTTTTATATTTCAATTTCTAAACTCTGTGTTGTGTACATTGTGTAGATTTGAAGTTTTATATGTTCTGTGTTATATTTGAAGTTTTATATGTTAGGGTATTAGATATAGTTCTTAATTAATTCATAGAAGCTTCCTCTAATGGAAAATCAATTAGGAAAATTTTCTTCACCTGGTTTTTCAGCCATGAAAAATTTTCTAGACAGCCACTCCCACCTTTCCCATCTCATCACCTTTTGTTCAATCGGGTATTATAGGGTCTTATAGCTGAAAAACCTTTGCTTAATCTGCCAAGTGAGGACAACATCAATCTGTGACTGAGATACCGACATTGATGAATTGAACCTATAGAAATGCAGATATCATTGCCTACCCCATCCGTCCTTAGTCAGATAACTAAGAATCAAAGAAATTTGATCATCCAAATCTTCTGTGAATAATTAGAAAGTGGACAACTTCTCTATTAAAAGCAGATTGTTGATCACTTGTTAAGAATTCATAATTGTCAATGACATCTTGTTCTTCAAGTGATTGTGAAATATCACTGAAGAAAAGAATAGAGATTACAATAAATATCATGAAAATCCTCAATTGGATATCTAAGGTTTTTTTAACCGAATCAAATGTACTTAGCATATTTTTTTTCCTTTTACTTTTTGCTAGTGTGTTGATTAATTGTATTGAAGTGAAAGCTAATTAATTTAACATTTGTTGATTCACTAATATGGTAAATTTTATATGTTTAGGTTGATGTTTGGCTTTTACTACCTTTGCTTTGGAAAACAAGGAATTTGTTGTGTTAAGAAGATTCAATTACAAATTGGGATGATGATTAGAGAGATCTTGCTAATGAAGTGTTGTCTTTTTTGAATTAAAGGTTGTTTGTTTTTATGGATTTGTTATTTTGTAACTTTGATTTTGTGGGTTTTTTTAGCCTTGTTGTCTACTGTAACTTTTAATACTTTGATTTTGTGGGGTTTTTTTTAGCCTTGTTGTCTACTGTAACTTTTAATGAATGTTGTTTACTTCCTAAAAAAATATCATTTATTTCAAGTTATGTAAGATAATAAAATTTTATATTTTATTATCTTGTAAATTAAATTTTTAATTTATTTTTTAGGACTTAAACTATTAGATATTTATCCGAATCACCGAAAAATTATATTGGATTGGACCGGAACCGAATCTCCGAATCCCCGAACTGGACTGGACTGAAATTTTGGGGCAATTCAATTCTGGAGATTTATTCTTTCAATCCAATCCTGGAGATTTCCTTTTATTAATCTCCGAATTTCAATCCAATACTGGAGATTCATGAATCCCCGACTTGGACCGAAATGTGCCCAGCCCTATCGGTACATAATTAAGCTCATACCATATTATGTTTCAAGTTCTGAATCCAGTTTAAATCATTTTATTCATGTAAGAAGCCTTTAATCTATATGCATCTAAAGCCCACAAAATAAATTTGATCCAACATTTATTTTCTTATAATTTGTCTCCATCCAAATTCTTTGTCACATGAATTTTCATATATCTATTATTTAATCCCCATATATTTTTTTTTAACAAAATCCTCATAATAACATAAATTTATAACAAAATGGTAAAAGATAAAGTATAAATTTAACTTTATATAGTTATTGAGATAACCGGATTTAGTTTCTATGTGCAAAAATAGTACAATCTTAATACTAATATTTATTTATTATATGATGTAATTTATTAATGAAAGATGAGTTTATTCCATGTGCAACTTTATGATTTGACCTTCGATCTCTAATATTATAGTCATCAATAGGACTTGAAAATATATTTCTATTAATGAAAAAACTTCATCTTCTATTATTATTGAGATTTGGAATTGCATCGTCTAGTAAATGGTAGGTTTAATATTATATTGTTTTATACGTGAATGATAAGTCTTCTATCTTCCAATAAGAATAGGGCTAAATTTATTTCTTAACCCTTTTGAAAATAAGGAATTATGCATTTTATGTTGAAAATGATCAAAATATTGATGTGATATGGGTAACCAGGGCCGGCCCTGGGTATAGGCTCGGGGTACGGCAGTCTAGGGCCCAATGTTAAAAGGGATCCAAATTTTTTAATTTTATTGAATATATATTATTTTTTTTGTTATAAATTTAGTTATAATACCCATTAAATCTAAAAATTGACCAAATAATATGATATTTTAGGTCTAAAATGTACCAAATTTTCTATTTTTAGATTTTTTTGTATAATTTTCTTTTTATTAAAGACTCATTATCTCTTATTTCGTCTTGGACCCCTAAAATGTCAGGACCGGCCCTGTGGGTAACTATTGGTAGAAAATTCATATAGATATAATTGATAAAACTTAGATAACATTTAAGTGTATATCTTATTAGCTATGATTTTAGCAAGCTTGTTTATTTGGTGAGAAGATAAGAAATTGTATAAATAAAATATTAGATGTCTCATTTTTTTATTTTTTTATTTGATAATAATAAATATTTTATATTATTATTAATTTGGTCTCCTAAATCGAGTGATTGTTATGAATAACTTCGAGTCAACATTAAGATATTTTCCTGAAGATGTATTGATTAAAAGTATTTTCAATAGACTCTTAGTTTACCCTTTAAAAACAATATAAACAATTAACTTTTAGTGATTTCATGAGTTACAGATATATATCATCTCCATAAATATTTTTCGTACTCATTCCTTAATTATTATTTTATCATTAAAATTAGTAAATATTGTTATGTTTGATAACAGTGGGAGAAGAGAGACCAATTAATAAAAAAATGAAATAAAGAGGCATTGTGAGTTCTTCAATAATAGAAATTAGGGATAAGGTACCAAAATAGGCCTAAGGTTTTTGGGTAAGGCTCTGTACTTTATCGCTAAAAAAAACTGAACTGAACTGAACTGAATTGAACTGAACTGAACTAAATTGAACTGAATTGAACTGAACTGAATGCTACTGAATACTGAAATGAACTGAACTGAACTTAACTGAATGCTACTGAACTTAACTGAATGCTACCGAACTTAACAATAATGATGATATTAGACTTTAAAATAATTTTCATGATAATATTGGACATTAATGAACTTATAATAATAATAATAGTTCTAATAAATTTAATAATATCAATAATAAATAAATATATTATTAAAGATAAAACTAAATTGAATATCAAATAAAAGCCCGGGTTGATAAAATCTTGGCTCGATAAAAGCCTATGAAATTAAATAAAAAATAGTCTAATTTAAATTAAAAATACAAATTACATACAAACACAAATTTACATATAATTTAAAGCCTATAAAATTAAATACAAATCTTCATATGAATACAAACTCTTAACTTTTTATTTTAATTAAAGGTTAAAGTGCAAAAATAACGTTTTGAGTCAGGAGTAATTTTACCCCTAACGTCTAAAATGATGTAATTTTATCCCTAACATTGATAAATTCGGTAAATTTGAGAAATAATTCATAATATGGATGCAATTCCTAATTTTTAAATATGGATGCATACTTTAGTTTTAGGCCATGTTTGGTAAAGAGCGTTTTGAGATAAAAAGAGCGGTTTTGGCCAACTTTAGAGGTTTGACCACTGAAACCGCTAATTGAAGTGTTTGGTGGAGAGAGGTTTGGGAGAGAGTTTTTGGATGAAAACGCTAATTTAGAAAAAGCTCTTAAAAGGAGCTTTTTCAATTAGCGTTTTGCAATATTAAAATTAATGGACTTTTTTAACCCTAATAGATAGACTCCCTCTTCTCCTGCGCCAAAATTAATGCCCTTATTCGTCTTTTTGCACAAACCGCTATTATCAATCAGCTAATTTTTACCAAACAGGTCTACACAAACAGCTAATCAAATCAGCTAGTCAAATCAGCTAATGTAATCAGCTAACAGCTAATGTAATCAGCTAACAGCTAATTCCCAAACAGGGCCTTAATTTTTTTATTAAACGATATATACTTTAATAAACTATCATTTCTTGAATTTTATCTAATTTATAGATAATGATAAACTATAAATAATAATAATAATATTTTCAAAAAAATAATAATAATAAATAAATAATGAAAAGGTATAGATAAATAATAATAATAATAATTATATATATAAATAATTATAATATAATAAATAATGATAAATTACTGAATACTGAAACTAAATGCTGAAATTGGATGCTGAAACTGAATACTGAACTGAACTGAACTGAACTGATTGTTACTGAAATTAAGTGATAAAGAACAGGGCCTAAGTACCAATTTAGGCTCAACGTTCAAAATAGCACCAATATAGGCTTAACGTTTACAATATAATATCAATTTAGGCTTAACGTTTACAATATAGCATCAATTTAGGCCTCACGTACAAAATAGCACTAATATAGGCTTAACGTTTACAAAATAATACGAATGTAAGCTTAATGTTTACAAAATATATCCAATTTAAGCTAAACGTCACAATTAAATTAACCATATTATATTCTTTTCCTATTAACTTTATATGTTATCTTTTTATTTAGTTCTATTTTCTTATTTATTATAATACAATTAATTAGTATTCTTGCCAATTAAAACCTTACATTTGTTTTTCATCAACAATTCCATGACTCCTAAATTTCATGGCTCATGTAAAATAATATTGATACATGTCAGTGTTCGAAATATTGTGGATATTCAATTACTTTTAGTTTGCATATATTACATAAGCAATGAAATTTAGTAGTCATGGAATCATTGATGAAAAACAAATATAAAATCTTAATGGGCAAGAATACTAATTAATTGTATTATAATAAATAAGAATATAGAACTAAATAAAAAGATAATATATAAAATTATAATAGGAAAGAATATAATATGATTAATTTAATTATGACGTTTAGTTTAAATTGTATATATTTTGTAAACGTTAAACTTAAATTCGTATTATTTTGTAAACGTTAAACCTATATTGGTGCTATTTTGTACGTGAGGCCTAAATTGATGTTATATTGTAAATGTTAAGTCTAAATTGATATTATGTGGTAAACGTTAAGCCTATATTGATGCTATTTTGAACGTTGAGCTTAAATTGGTATTTCTCCAAAAAAACTTTAGGCCTATTTTGGTACCTTAAAATTATGAATAGCATCTTAGTGATTTGAGGAGTCACAAGAACCTCTCCGAATTGGTTTTTTAACTATCTCTCCTGAAATTTTAATTTAAAAGCTGAACTAAGAGGTAGTTGAAAATACTATATAAAAACTTAAAGTTTGAAGGGTTTAAAGAAAATAAACTGTTAACAATTCTCTGTCCTCCTGAATATCTCTCATTCAGTAGAAAATTTCTACAATATTTCAGAATCAATACCAATATTGATCTCGATCCACAACAGAACTTCTCCATTCAATAGAATGTACATACTCTATTTAAATCATATTAATTTTGATTAACTCAAACTGTTAACTTGAATTAAATTAAGATAAATATGTTATCTTCTCTCGAGAATTGGAGCAGTAGATTTTCATCCAAAGTTATTTACCCAAACTTGTATATAGATTCTGCTCCACACAACTGTATGAATGAACGGTCTAAACGCGCTTCTAAAGATGTTATGGACACGCTCTCCTGATCAGAGCATAAAGTAACTAATAATGATTTGTTATTACGGTGATTCATCAACTAACAAAACAAAGTCGGTTTAAAAAGAAGAAATTAATTCATACGCGTGTTAGTGGCAAGTGGGATTAGCAGGTAGCTTCAATAATTTTATCAGTTGAAATTTTTGAAGTTTGTGTTGCTTACATCGTTCCTTCAAACTCCCATCTCTCTATCTGCCGACCCTTCAATCTCTTGATCAACTGTACCCTTTAGGTATGCAATCTAATCTAATCTAATCTAATCATCGTTTTCGATTAATTTCAGTTTAATTTGATAATTATCTCAATTACATGAATCGGTTCTTGTTTTATGTTCAATTTTCTATCTGCGATTTCATTCCTGCTACCCCTTATGTTGAACCCTTTCTAATTTATCTAAGTTTTGATTGCCCCTGTATGAAGATTGCTTAGGGTGGAAAAGTAACAAAAGAATTGATGAATTCTTCTTTCTTTTGTTTATTGCATTTCGGAATGATCCAGGAAATTTTTGGGGGGAAATTATAGAATTGTTATGGTAGAGCTTTGAGAAACTAACTTTGTCACTTGCGCATTCCAGTGAATCTTGATTCTTGATGTTCTTCCCTTTGATGTAATCTTAGAGAATTGCTTAGTGCATTTGATAGTGTGTGAATTGCTTCAATCTTATAGAACCAATCAATTCCAGTGAAGTGATTATACACCTTAAATGTTAGAATTATAAGCAGATTCGAAAGTGTTTTACATCAGAAATTTTTATGTGTTCAGGCTGTGATTAATTACATACCTTAAATGATGGGAATTATCAGATTTCATCATGTCTCTAGCTACTGTATGGACCACTTAAAGATAGCATCAAGATGATAATATAATATACATTGTCCTATTGTGACATTTCCCCGTATCTTAACTATTCTCCATAACATATGATCTTTTGTGCAGAACAAAATGGTTGGATTGATATAGTGTTATCTCCATCCGTATTGAAGTGAGCAACCTTTGCTTCTAGAAACAAAAACTATCCTCTGCATATGAACAGGCTGCTTCTTCAGCATCTGGCTTACATCTCATAGAAACATCAGTGCAATGTATCCTGGTGGTTATACAGCTGAAGTTACATGCTTATCACCTAAAGCAACACGGAGCAATGTGTATGATTTTTTCAGTCACTGCGGTGAGATTGAGCATGTTGAAATCATCAGGTAGTGCTTTATCTACCCATTATGGGGAAATATGTATTTTCTTATTAGCTCATTGTCAATCTTAGTGTTATTTACTTACTGATTATGATGAATTTTGAACTTAAAGTTACACATATTACTTAATGAAATTGATCAAATGGCCTTTCTTTTGTAGAAGGCCAAGAGTACAAATGACTTTGTTGTTCATAGTTATTAAAGGCGCGCAGGCGCGCCTCGGCTAAGGCTCCAGCCTTAGCGCTTCTGGAGCCCAAAGGCGGGCGCGGTCAGTCAGGCACGCGCCTTAGTGCGCCTTAAGCCAGGCGCAAGGCACGCGCCTCGGCTACCTTAGGGTAATTTAGGGTATTGTAGGGTTTTTTAAGTTCAGAAAATAAAAGAAAAACAGAGACACACAAAGATCGAAAGTTTTTACTACACATATCGCAGCAGATATTATGCCTTAGTAGTTAACTAGAACTTAACTCATGCATTTTATGGTTTTATTGTTGGTATTTGACTATTTGTGATTATTTGTGACTAGTATTATGAATTTATGATTATTTTTTTTGGTGCGCCTCGAGTCGCTCGGGCGCGCGCCTTAAGTTGCGCCTTGCGCCTTTAATAACTATGGTTTGATCTTTATACTTTCTGGTTTAATACATAAAAATATCTTTATGCTTTTGAAATGTTTATTGCTTTTAGGACAAAGTGGAACTATTATTTTTTACTTGTCATTGTTCTCATAGTTTCATTTATTTTGGAAGGTGATCTGCCTCTTAGCCTTTTTTTCAACCATTTTAAATCCTTTGTGAATAACTATTTCAATCTTGCTTATCCCGTTTTCAGAAGAACACAATAATATTTTTATACTTTCTTTTTTCTAATTCAAAGGAGGGTAAAATGATATATCTCAAGCATTTTGTGGATGATATGTGCTGATCTTTGTTGGTATTATGTATTTCAGGTTTTGATTTGTTGAGCATTCATTATACTATACATAAAAAGGAGTTCTAAATTACTAATTCTGAACATTCTGGTAGCTATTTTATTAGTTTCATGAAATATTCTACTCAACTGAAGTTTTTTGTTTGGTAACAGGTCTGGTGAGCATGCTTCCACTGCATATGTGACATTTAAAGGTGCCTATGGTCTTGAAACGGCTATCCTGCTCAGTGTAAGTTGTCATATTTCTCAAAAAAGATTGCAAGCCAAGCTGTTTGAGAAATAATTCTAGTTGCATGACTCCTTAATCCATAATGTCTTTGTTATCAGTTACAAACTTTAATTGTCATTTCAAAAGTCTGAATATAGGTGCCAACAATGTTTGGAAGTCAAAATATATGGAGATAAATTGCGAAGTTCAATTATAAGACAATCCTGTAATATTCACCCCGTGTTAATATAAACATGAGGTGATATTCAGACCTTGATAGATGTTTTCTGCCTCAAGATTCAAGAGGAAAATCTAATGGTCTTTTGTTTCAACACTTTCCACAAAATAAGAATGAATGTAATTTCTCAAAAAGATAAATGCGGGAATTTGTTTCCATAATGCAGTCCACATTTCTGTAATACTGTTGACAATCTGCAGTATTATCGTCTCTTTGCTTTATTAGAATTTCTTAACCTACAATCAAATTAAAATGTTTTTTCTTTCATCAGGACAAGATCTTCAAATGTTTTTACCTCCTAACCCTCATTTAGTCACACAGATGATTTTCCTTTTGCTTCTGCTTTTCTTTTCCATTCTTCATTCTTACTCGCCATTTCAATCATGCTTCGTTTTGAATGTTGTTTAGTTCCTTGTTGATGAAGATATTTTTTCTATAACTGCTGCATGAGCTCAATACATTGAATTCTACCTATAAACATATACTACTTTTCAATGCCGCAGCTCTCTGTCAACTTGTACTAACCTTTTCTATTGTAGGGAGCTACAATTGTGGACCAACGTGTATGCATAATGCGGTGGGGTGCTTATATAGATGATTCTTTTTATTGGAATGTTGAGAACAATGTTGGCACAACAGTATGCATCTACCTCTTTAACTTGTAGTATGCTCTTTTTTACTTACTAGCTGTGCACACTGATTTACCGTATCATTTGAACTTGGGGGAGAAAATAAGTTGATCTTGCTTTTTACAACCTTTGGATTGTGCCTTTCATGAATTAAATAGGAGATGAACTGTGAGTAACATGGAGTCAGAAACAAGGTAAGTTAATAAAGTGAAGGCATGAAAGAAATATAGCCGTCTTACAATTGTTCAAAGTTTTTTCAGAATCATACAACCAGATCAGGATTTTCCACCTTTCAAATGTATAATTAATTAGGCTATGAACTTTGACAGATAAATGATAAATTTGGCCTTTTAACTTCTCTTGCAGGACCAATTTTGCTGCAAAAACTTTAGATATTAAGTTAATCAACAACCTGGCGTTTTTAGCTAAATTCGTCCAAAAGTGACACTTGTCAAGATATATTTTGTGGGTTGTCTCATGTGTCATTTTGGATAAATTTGACAAACTATGTTGAAGGATTAAATTGATATTCAAAGTTGATTTTGAAGCAAATAAACACTGCAAAAGAAACAAAGTTGGGGGGTAAACTTCAAAATTTGAATCTGAAAATGGTGTTGTATCTTAATTTAATGCCTTAGCATATAATATTAGCCTAGTAAGTTGGAGGCAGTATAAAATTATATTTTAAAATGGAGTTGAAGATTTTATGCAGGAATATTTGCACTTTGCAGGGAATTCATGTGAGCCAATATGCTTCAACCCCTGGAGAAGCAGTGAGTGTGGCCCAGGAAGTTGTGAAAACAATGGTAGCTAAAGGATATGATCTAGGAAAAGATGCATTGATGAGAGCGAAAGCTTTCGACGAATCTCATAAAGTGTCAACAAGTGCAGCAGCCAAGGTTGCTGAGCTTAGCACTAGAATTGGTCTTACTGACAAGATACAAACAAGCATGCAAACAGTGAAATCAGTGGACGAGAAGTTCCGTGTCTCAGACATCACAGCATCAGCTATATTAGTCACCGGAACAGCAGCCTTAGTTGCGGGTAAATCAGTTGTAGCTGCTGCTAATGCTGTACTTAATAGCAGTTACGTTGCAAAGGGAGCTGTCTGGGTTTCCGATGTTTTAGTACACGCAGCTCAGGCTGCTGCTGATTTTGGCAAGAACCAAACTGAATAACCAAATCTATTAGCCAATATAAACAACTGTTTGTTGTTTCTTGTGCACAAATAAATCTATGTTTTGTTTAATATGAACTATGAAGGCAAGTGGTAGTTCGTTACTGACTTGAAATCACAGTGCATCAGTAACGGATTCAGAATTCATTCACAGGGGTGCTCCGATGTCTGTGCGTGTTTAATTGAAATTTTTTAGGTGTCTTTAGCCTAAAAATTAAACGGAGTTTTCCGATGAACAGCAGATGCTTAAAATCCCTCCCAACCCCCTGTATCAATTCAGCAATAAGAGGCTCTGATTGTTATACACTAATTAAGTGTACTTTTTTTAGTGTCTAAATCTAATACAAATGTTATCTATTTTAATCATTACTTTTTATCCCTGATACTTTCTTTGGATGATCACAACTTTGTTGAAAATTTGTTATCTTCTCCACTTAGAAACAGATAATTTGTGCCAGACTAATCCAGAGAGAGGTTTCTCTCTAGAGACAAAGCTCTCTCACCAAGTATTTTAATCACATCTATATTCTCATCTATAGATGGTTAAGCTAATTCAGTACTTTAACCATCTAGACTGTGTGCTTGATGGTTACTATTTGGTCTCTGGCGTATCCAAAATTTTGTCATTTGACTTTGACCAATTACTTGGTCACATTTGGCATCTGAGCTATTTCAATTGATGAAATTTCATTTAATTTGGATGGAGACATGACATACTAGAAATGCTATCTATTCTTCCAAATCGGCTTATACGCTTTTTGAGAGAAGCCGTAATGCTTGGACAAGAACTTTGGGTTGGAAGAGAATGTGGGAGTTGCATCTTCCTCCAAAATTGAAATTGTTTCTGTGGAAATTTTGTTCTCTCAGCCTCCCAACTAGAATTCGCCTCAATAGAAGACACGTGCTTCTCCCCATCGGTTGTGTTCTTTGTCCTACTTGAGCATGATTAGCATCTGTTCATGGGGTGTCCGTTTGTGATTTCTTGTTGGCAATTTGTTGGTATTCCTTTCACTTTTGTTGGCATTGAGGAGGTGAGTTCTGCATTTCTGAATCTTTGCAATTCGGCCTCTAGTAAGGATGTGTGGTTGCTATTGTGCTCTGGATGATTTGGCAGCAGAGGAATAACGTCCTTTGGAATGATAAACTTGCCGCTGCCCCCTTTGCTGTTTCGCAGACATTACAGTGGGTTCAGGATTGGAGAGAGCATCAGTGTAAATCGAAAGTGGTAGAAGGAAGTGGAGGGGATTAAGCCACCAACAGGTAGAGTCAAGTGTAACATTGACGCAGCCCTGTTTCAGTTCGAGGGGAAGTGTGGGTCTCGTGCTGTGTTGCATAGTGACAGTGGCGAGTTCTTGGGTTGTGCCAATAATTGGATTGAAGGTGTTTTCCTGGTCCCTGAAACTAAAGCTGTGGCACTTAGGAGAGCTATCAGTCGGGTTTTATCCATGGACTTTACTCAAGTCTTCTTCGAAACGGATGCTAAGACAGTGACAGATTGTTTTAATTCCTCCAAGTTTGGCATTATCATCCAAGAGTGTAAGAATTTGCTTCCTGATAAACAAGACGTTAGTGTCATTTATTCTTCAGAACATGAATGATGTTCACCAAGTTGCTAGGCAATCTATTTCAATGCTTGAGTTTTTCCCACCATTGTTCCTAGTTGGTTAGGAGCTTCTCTTTGTAAGGATTTATTCTTCAGTAATTTGCAAACAGCAAATTATTCAATCCTTGTTTGTCAAAAGAAAAAACGATCTTTAAATGGTCCAAACCATACTGATTTTTTTGGGGAATTAAACCCTAAAATATATATTGATTTGAATCCTCTCAAAGTTAAAACTCAACTGTCATCATAACTCAACAATCTGAATCGTTATCGAGCTGTCCTAAATTGGCAAGTCTAGTCTGCTTTGTACATGATGAGGATTAAAATGAGTAAAGATTAAATCAAGGGAGATTCTGCGGTGACTACTAGTGTTGCACTCATACATAAGACAAACATACAAAGTGGAGTTGCCCCTATCCAACTTTGTTTCAACAAACATAGTACAAGTTTCTCTATACAAATGGGACTCATTAATATGACTAAACTTCTGTTTAAGTGTTTACCAACTCAGCGAATTCTTTGATTGCTGCAGTTTTGCATTGTAGGAACTCTCCATCTCTTCCTGCAAAAACTTAACCCACTTAGACAACAAAACAGGTTGCAACAATCAAGCTCTTCTGTTATTTTAATCCTCAGTTTACCTTGCAATATTTTAGAAGAGGTTGCAAGAATGATGACCTGAAAATCCTTACTGATTTTCCTAAACAGTTTCTATCCATTTCTGCAATCAATAACCATCATCAATACCATACCTGCCCATCAACGAAATAAGAATAAATGTATGTTCACTTACCATCATCATCATCCATTCTCATTCCTCCCTCATTAAGTTCTTCCAGCAGCTAAAAAAACAACCAAGTTAATGTCAAAATCAAAATAATAGACAACAACTCCACAAAATATCATACTCCAGGAAAGAGAAACAAAAATATGAACTTCAAATCCTCCTTCGCAATCACATGTACCCGAAAAAAAAAAATGTTACCACATCTCAGACCTAGCTTGGCAGGAGAATGAAGGAATTTTCAGGTGTTTCAAGGTTCTAACTCTCCGCAGTGCTTGGGAGTTGGGATAAAGGAAGTAAGGTTGTAAAGTTTACCTTGCCTGGGAGCAAATTTTTTTAATGGAGGTAATTGGAGGGAAGAAATGAGAAATCCAAATTAGGTAAGGTAATTTTAATCCTTTTACACAACAAAATTAATGAACATCCAATCCATTCCTTTCTTTTCCTTCTTCAAGAAAAAGAAAACACTGGTGAAGCAGAGTGGCCTATATTTTATTCACAGACCAGAGCTGAGACCACAAATCTTCACCCAAAAAGGAATTGAAACTAGTTGGTATAATCTACAAAGACAAGTAATCTACAGCATAAAATCCAGTATTTTTAAAAAGAGAGCAGTAATAAAGACATAAACTATGAAGTGATCCAAACAGATACAGCATAAAATTAAGCTTCAGTATTTTTGTGATCCCCATAGCAATCTTAAGAGGGCCTTTTCAAAATTATCCACACTAGAATTAAAGGATAACAGAACAAGTGCAGATTTTACTGTGAATGATACACTAGAGTTGTATAGTCAGATTGCTGGTGTGCAGTAATGCAGATAAATCACAAAAATGTCATTACCTGAGCAAGTGTTGGGACTGCAGTAGGATCAAATTCATCACAACGTCTTGGATCAATAGGCACACAAACACGTCCTACACCAAATTAAATAAATCAATAAATTAGGTTGTCTTTTGAATAAAATCTGTTTTGGAGAAGATGAATTATTTATTAATGTTTTGGTGGCAATGAAAGAACGTAGTCATTTAGTTACTGAGGTTTGAATATATTAAAAGCTATGGATTTCCTTCAATGAATAAAGAAAATCCAAAGTTGGATGAAAAAGTAATAATGTAGAACAAATAAGTCATAGTTGTCAGTACACTAGGGGGTATTCTTCTTATGAGTTTACTAAATTCTGGTTAGATGAAAGAAACTAATGCAGAATAAATAAATAATTGAAGCTGTTGCAAGCACTTGGTGAAGGTCAGAGATGAATGACAGTGGTCAGTACTCAGTACATTAGCGGGTATTCTTCTCACGAGTTTACTAAATTTTGGAAAATGGCTTCCTGTTTTGGGAACAGTCCTCAGCCTTAGAATGGGCTTAGTTTTTTACTAACAACAAAACAAAGTTATTTCTTACCAAATTTACTGGGTCGAAACACCAGAGAATGCAAGAAACTTTTTACTAAAAAAATTAAGCCTTAATCTATAAATAAAAACTTTGAAGAAGAAAAAGATAAGTTTCTGATAAAACAAACTGTAAAAATCACATGCTTAAATGCTTATTTTAAGACGTTCACGCCCCATGGCCATGCATAGTTGGTAAACCTTTGAACCTCAAGCTAGTTACCTGTTTTTGGATGAACACAAAACGGCGCCTTCAACAAATGATTCATGTGTTTTGAAACCTAAGGAACATGAAGAAAGGTTGAAAGTAAAGAGTAAGAAATTCAGCATTATATGGAGAAAAGGTATGCCTGCTGAAAGTATATAATCCTTTATCTGAAATAGAGGGCATTTCCAAACCCAAGAACTAGTGAAAAAACTTCACAAGAGTTGTCACCAGGGTCATGATAAGATGTGGGGGAATAGAATTTAACAAACCTCCATATCAAGCCTAGGATAAGTATAGGCAAATACAATCTCTTCAACACATCTGTGGAGTCCCTGTCCCTTAAAAACAAAACATAAATAAATAAGACATCAAAGCAAAGTAAACTTCCAAAGAAAACAAATCAACACTAACACATAGATTGTAATCTTTCGCAAGATCCTTATTTATAAATTGCAGCAATTTTTAAAGATTCTAAAATTTTGAACTCTGAAAGCATGTAAGAAATATGATCATTTGTGCTATTCAATTTGCACATCCTTCACCACATCAGAATATCAAGTCTCTAAGAGCAAACACAAGTATAATTCGCATGAAACTAAAGCTTGTGCTGGGCAATTTGACTAATGGCCTAAATGACAGAACCAACACTACTTAAATGGGATCAGGAGTTAGTTGATTCCAATGAATTGAGCTACCAAAATTGAATTTACATCACTCAAACTTGTTCCAACATAAAAATGAGAAACCTATGGTGATGAAGTGAAATAAGAGTTAAAATCTAGTTTGGTCCAAGTGAGATGGAGCCACTGAAATTTCTACATAGATAACCCGATGCGTATATGATTTCAAATGCTGTTATAATTCCATGCCATGAAGAGGTAACAAAATAAAATGGTTGTTCCATGGAAGTCCTTTTGTTACCTTCTTTTGTCCAGATTGTAATGCGCGCTTCAGCTGATTCCATCGAACAATGTTGATGTCTTCTTTTGAAATGGAGGCTTGCTTAGCAGTCTGCCACTTTCCCCGAAGCTCGGAAGTAATAGCTACAAATATAACATGTTTACTTTAGCAGGAAGATATGGAGATAATCATAAATTAAAGACATGAAAGAAAAATACATTCATCTGGAATCATCTCCAAAATCTTTTCATATCTCTCTTCAGTTGAAAATAGCTTCTGGTATGAAAGTAATTTGGTCTCAAAAAAATCCTTGAGAACTTCTGAGTATGCTCTCCTGCAAATCAGTATGCCTCAGAATACAAAATGGTCCTAGAATTAAAGAGCAGGTAGGCAAAAGAATTAATTCATTGTAGAACTTACACAAGGAAAGGATGAAGAGCAGGGCCAGGCAAAGAGACCTTCTTATTGCTATTTTCATTGCCCTGAAGAGAATACAGATTATAAAACTTACATCAAACTTTATCTTATAGAAGATACAATAAAGCAGTGAAATCTTAAATTGCAGTATACCACCTTGTATACTCGGAAATAATCAGCAATAGCTGCCCTCTGCTCATTAGACAAACTGCATGTATAACGTTGATGATTAAACTTAGTGTTATGTCAAAGGTAAGAAATGAAAAGAAATCACAACACAGTGAATAAGCTGCATTACCGTCTTGCTTTTCCATCACAAACCCAGCAATGGACACCACGTCGACCACTGTAAACCCAGAGAATATGGTTGAAACCAAAATCATCTGCGTGTTTGTAGTGCCACAATATATCTTAAATTGAAATAAGAAACTGATTTTAAATATGTACAAGTATGAAATTAGCACTGTCTATCTGTTTGCATGTGTATATAAGCTTCGATTTGGGGGAAAAGTAATTTAAAGAAAAACAAAAACCTAACCTAGATAAAGTTGGCAAATAAAAAACAAGATAATGCTAACATCAAGCTTTCGCAACTGTTTAAGAAACCCCTAAAAGTTACCAACAACTAATCACAGCTCGAACTAGATTTGCCCAGATGATGAAGCTGACTTTTAGCAGTAAGCCAATGTAAAATAGCACTACCTCTGAGTGCAGTGTCAATCACTTTAATAGCAACAGTCATTAGAGGCCAGCAGTCCAAACAAACATCAGCTCCTGAGCAGCAATATCTAACATCATCATAATCTGTTATATCCTACAAACGTTGGAGCTTAAAGATGTTAACAATTACTTCATGGTCTATGAAAGATAATAGAATTAGGCTGCAATAACGTTTCTGCTACAGAAGTTCAACGACTTACTATATCAAAAATTAGTTCCCTCTCCACCGGAGTGAAAACATTAGCACCACTTTGAGCGTAGGCATGCCTCTTTGCAGGCTGTGGCATATCAAAATTGTAAAACACTAAGTGCAAATAAGCAAAGGGTAAAAAAATAACAACCTAAAAGGAGAAATCAACATTGCAAGGTTGTAATTTATCAGAAACTGAATCCTTAATTTTCTGTTCAAGTTACATATGTAAATTCTGAACTTGGGAACTGAGATTAAAGTAATCTGTAAGAACAGAAGGCTTGAATCAAATAAATAAGTATAGAAAACATATTAAAATAACAAGAAATTGAATATCACAACTTATAGGGAACTTACATCAACGCTGTAAACAGGGCCAATGTCTATTTTAAAGGGGCATTTCTCTTTTATGGAATTTTCCAGTTCAGAGTCACTGTTGAAAGATTGAAACCGCAGATAAATGTCATTATCCAGTGTGAAAGAAAACTCCCTTCGTCCAAAGTAGGACTTGTCGCAGGCAGGATGCTTTCCATCTACAGACACACACAACCAGTTATGCATGAAATCCTTCCAAACGTGCACATCGTAAAGATTATGAGCAAGGACATGTCAGCCCCCTCTAGTGCAAGTGCACACATCGAAGCACACAAAATGATATTTAAAATTACCATTTCCATAGGACATCCATTTGAATATATCAGCATAGGGGAACAGCTTTCCTGCCATAAAGAAAAATTCCAATTTTAGACTGTCAACGAAAAGATGAATTTGGAGTAGAAGATAGTACAAGCTAAAAGCACTCAAGAAAATCAACAAGGATATTAAAAAAAGTAATCTTCGGTTTAGAATTATATAAAACAAGCAAACTACAAATACAAGTAAAGAAACACTAAATATGTTAATTAATTACTCAACAAATCGAAAAAAAAAGTATTACCATAATATAGTTTGAGATAGTTCGCATTAAATCCATCGGGAAAGGCATTTCCCAACTTCTGGCCATCAATCAACATAGGGTCTCCTCCATTATCATCTATCATTTTCTGCAGGAAGGCTAGCCCAGTGAGAGAATATTATTTGCTAATTCTTGAATCTAAAATTCTAATACAATCCAAGCAAGATCTTATCCGTAACCTCATCTACGCCTTGAAATTTGAAGACTTGAAATAAAAAGTACAATACGACAAGTACAATCTCCTCAAATCGGAGTATCTAATCAACCTACCTGATCAGATTCTGGCTGAAATCTTGAAGCACAAAGGAAGCAGTTTCTTCAAACAACAGCAGAAGATATTACAGAGAGCTGAAGATTGCTCCTACTCTCTCGAGAGAGAACAAATTGGGCAGAGCAGGGTAGAGGGGACTGTGAATCAATGGAATATTTGATGAAGATGATGGCAGCGTGCATAGAACCAGACTAAGATGAGTTTGGTTGATGAGAGCTGCAAAATTGGCGGCAAAAATTAGGGCAAATGAGTTGTGTGGCGGGAAATATGTAATTAAGGAAATTGTAGTTTTTTTTTTTTTGAAGAAGGAAATTGTAGTTTTAAAAGATGTTTAATTTATAACTGGACTATTAATTATGAGCATGTTATGATAAATGCATTTTTTTAAGTAATAAATGCAATTTAAATCATTCATTTATATATAAAAAAAAAAAAGTCTATTAGTATAAATAAGTGTCGTTTCTTTATTTATAAGAAACTCATCTTCTATTTATAAGACTCGCTAATATTAAAACATATGTTGTTATTGTTTTTCTTTCTATCTAATTTTTTTATTGAATTAATTGTTACAAATCTACTATAAATAATCTTCATATGTATTAAATACTTACGCAAAAATTATAGGCCCATTTCGTATATTTTACCTTTATCTTTTATGCATATGATAAGTATGGGTTTTTTTATTTGTTCCACATATTATTCTCTGCATTACCAGAACAGTCAAGACAAATTGCTAATCTCGTGCTCCCACCTTTCATATCAGTATTTTACATTATCTTTTGGTCGAATTTAAGACTCATCTTTAAGGATCGAAACAATCATCTAGATTTTGAGATCAGAATTAAGGTTTTAGTTTTTTTTAGTTTTTCTTTATCTACTCCAGTGATTGCAATGTATTATTCTTTTATTTCTATAAATGAGTAGTTCATTCTACATGTTGAAACCAACCTTGAGTTGGAGATTGTAAGTCATTTTCTTTATAATTATGAATAAAAACATATTTGATGGTTGTTTAATGAGTTCTTAATCCATTATAGAAGTAATTAACATATATTATGGTTGAATAATTGGGAGAGACTCGGGTCAGGATATGGAAACACCATCAGACATATGTTGTTAGGATTGAAGACATGAATAACCATATGCTATAGTCTTTAGCACTTTAAATATTAAAATGTTTCTTTAATCTTAATGCTTAGACATAAGTGAACATAAAGAGACTTAGTTTGCATTTTCAATAGAATATTGGGAACAAAAGATACTTGACTCAATTGAATTTAATGAAAGACACCTATAAACCTACATTCATAACGTTTTAAGGAGAAATATGCATGTTCTCAACTTGTTTTCGTTATGCTTTAAACATGCTCTCTATTATTTATAAGTGAACTCATCAACTTGAATGCTTTTTTGTTACCAAAATCTCAAATCCGTTCATTGAATTAAATTTACAGTTATTCATAAATAGATCTCAATATTTTAACTATAAAGGATGTTACTTTATAAGGAATCTGATTGGTCTATGTCATTTAGTGATAATTTTAGACCGTTTTATCTTTGTGGATGACGATAATATACTTGTCATTTTAGTACTTTTTATAGCGCACTTACTAGAGCCATCACATTTTAGAACAACAGATAACAAAATCACATCACAACTTTGCATGTTGGAACCAATCTCTACTCTCGTCATTTCGTCGTAATTAGGGCATGAGTTGCCGGTCTCGTCATCTCATGTAAGCTCCATCACCAAGACCACAAAGTCATAATCTTTGAACAAAAACCTAAAATTTAAAAACCATCGAACGTACAAACTAACAACGAAATGATGTTAGAAGGGAAAAAGAGAGAAACAAGTGTTTGATATAGGAATGTTAAAAAGTGATATTTTAGGATGGCGATTTTAGTTTTATGATAATTTTAGATATTCTTAGTGTACAATTTTTTAATAGAAATATTATTTATGATATTTAGGCAAAATCCCTTAGTATTAAAGGATTGCAAATCAAGTTAGCTTACTTTGATAAAAGGCTTATATAGGTTATGGTCCTTACAAAGGACTTATTAGCCCATACGGATAAGTTGGGCAATGTGAGCATAGCAAGCCTATTTAAATTGGGCTTGAGCCATAGTATTGAGTCCCCCCATCAAATAATAATAACTATCCCAATGTTAGAATCAGTGTATTGTTATATAACTTAGGTACGGGCTGCTGGTGGCGCCTGGCTGGCTGGGTTTACCCATAACTTAGGTACGGGCTCCTTCTTTACTGCGGAGCTCTGGGGGATCTTGTATGGCATTAAACTCGCCATTCGCATGGGTGTTAAAAGACTTTCGGTGGAGTCTGACAATTTGGAGGCTATCAACAGGATTTCGGATAGACAGGCTGTTTGTCTTAAGAGTCAGAATCTCATTAAAGCCATCTTGAGGCTTCGTCCTGCCTTCGATTCTCTTACCTTCTCCCATATTTATAGGGAGCAAAACCGCGTGGCGGATCGCTTGGCAGCTGCTGGGCATGGAGGGTTGTTAGGTGTTTCTACCCTTTCCGTTCCTCCTTCTTTTCTGTTACCTTCTCTTCTTGAGGATAGGATTGGGGTCAGTCTTCCTAGACTGATCCCGGGGTAGGTTTTTGTTTGTTTGTTTTTTTTCTTCCCTTCTTACCAAAAAAAAATCAGTGTATTGTTGATTTAATTGGATCTATATAATCAATACAATCCAATTTAAAAATCTTGGAATTGGTCATATATTGCATTAAGATTGGAGAAAAAAGAAGCAACCTAGACAAGAAGAGGCTAGGCTAAGGCTATGTTGGGTTAAGTTGAGATGTCAACTAATTTGTAATTGTTTATAAAATAAATGTCATTATTAGCTATTCTTCTGCCAACCACTTCTCCAACAATTTTATAAGCCCAACTAACTACCTCTCTCTCATCTCCATATCTTTACAACTCAAGCTACACCCTTTAATGTTGTTTAGGGTACACTTTTAATGGGCTCTTCCAAAATATGCAAATTCGACTCTACTTATATTTGGCTTTCACGAGAAAGATGGCATCACACAACCTTTACATTTAAGAGGCTGATTTTCATATTCAACTTCAAGATCTTGCATCTTCATTTTGGAATAAATCATTATGTCAAATGGATTCTACTTTTCTTCATGTAGTGGTCTAAAAAGCTCACTTTCAATGTGAAATGGTTTGGAAATATATTTCACATGGGATTTCATACTTGCCTATAATAAGCTCCATTTGTTAAGTTGAAAGTTATACTAAGTATTTTGAGATAAAGGCACAAAGTTATTAACTTTTATGGTTCGAAGAATAACAATTTTACTCCATGAACGATACAATTATAGTCTATAGTTAGTTAGTTAGTTATATCGATGCAAGACATTATTAAAAAATCTAAATATTTGATGCAACTGTTTTGTGGCAGTAGTACATCAGTTTGGTAAAACAAAGATTTTACATGTTTTCTAATTTTAAAATAGGTTTGGGATGTAATGCCTTTAAGTTCGATAAAATATTGAATTTTTTTTGTACAACATGTGTATAACACGCGATAAGAATTTGGACAAGTTGAGTGTCACACAATATCATGTGTGTACACGTATCTTTAATCCATTACTAATGAGTGATAGTATGACACACACGTGAAGAAACAACATGATTCATGACTAAGGAGTGGACTTCGTTAATGATGTATGAAATAGCGTAGCTTGCAAACTTTAGGCCCTTAAATTATATTGTTTATGGTGTTAATAGTGAAAATGCTCTTAGCTGTAAATTATAATATTTTGTGAAGATTTTCAGTGGTCAGATCTCTGAATCTATTTCCGTTTGATTGCTTCCTGCAAAACAAGAGAGATGCAGATTGTCCGGTGATAGACTCTTCAATGTCTAAGTCAATAATTTTTTTAAGAATAGAGCAAGCATTGTGGGCTAGAGTTTTTTTTAACATACCTTAAGACTCTCTAAGCATTACCTTTTTAGTTCCCTTATAGTTCTAATTAAGGTATGGCTCATTTCCTATTCAGGAACTAATGTCATAATAAGAAGCTGCCACACGCACCACCTCTTTAGAAACTTGTCCATGTTGGACTTTTGTAGGTGTGTGTCTTACGATTGTCGTCCATCAGCCAAGATCGGGATCCTATACATGTGGGTCTAGGGCATTTGTCCTAAGCTTCTTTTGAAGGCCCAAGTGGAAACATTCGCATGTTATCAAAATCCTCTCTAAAAGGATAAAAAATGCCTTTTAAGGGTTAGACGATGCTTTGATTCCAATGCTCATTTACCCATCCCTTAGCTAAGTGAGTATGTGGATAGAAAAAGAGAATTTTGTTGCCAATGAAGTTTGGTTTATGGTCGCTCAATATCTTTTTAGAGTGTTGTTTACAAATTTGTCCTATCCTTACAGTGAGCGTTAGGATTTAGAGATGCCACATTAGTTTGACTAATGGCACCTGGTGGCATAACAACTTCAAAGGTTTGTGCCCATTGCAGGGGTGCGATTTTTTCCAAGAGAAGTGTTATCATGTCAACACATATGACATTCGTGATTTATATCTTACATAAGAAAAAATGGTGAAAAAATAGATAATATCCATGTGGAAAACCTATGGGTGGACCCATTGGGTATTCACCGAATG
The DNA here is from genome assembly GCF_963576675.1 of Euphorbia lathyris. Lineage (NCBI taxonomy): Eukaryota > Viridiplantae > Streptophyta > Magnoliopsida > Malpighiales > Euphorbiaceae > Euphorbia > Euphorbia lathyris. The sequence continues at coordinate 24,647,206 of NC_088915.1, forward strand.
GAGGATATATATACGGACTCATGGGTGAAAATCCTATTAAAGGGCACCTCATCTACTATATGCCCCCCATGAGCATATACTGCTAGACCATAGATCTCGTACTTGCAATAGTGGCCTTAGATGCGACGAGGGTCGAAGCATTCAACTGTTCTCCTTTTACCAAGCCAAGACATGGATTTGGATGTCCTTCCTTCGTAGTCATGGTGTATTCTACACACATGCCCCCTGATGTCCACCCAGTAGTGTTAGGGAACAATATTCTAGGGTTCACCCCGATTCTAAGCACAACTCATCTTGTTGGGCTTTGGAGTTCGCTGCTTACTTGAACGCCTCCTATCATGCTTGTAGATATATTAGGGATCTTGTTTGTCTTTTCTAGATGGGAAACTATCTTGGCGAGGACAATAGAGAAAGTATTGGTATCTTCTGGTCTCATATCAAAAGCAACCATCTGTAGGAATTTGTCAATGGATTTCGTGGATAGAGTGACTTGTTGAGAAGTGTTAGAATCCTCTTTATACGTGATGTCCTCAATGGTCACCACATCGTCATCCTTATTGTAACCGCTACCGATTATTGTTGTCTCCAAATATGATATAGTCATGATTCTATTTCAGCTCCACGCTCACTGCACAAATAATAATTGGTGTCGATTTTCAGTGGTCAGATTTTTGAATTTGCCTTCCCGTCCACTTGCTTCCTGCAAAACAAGAGATGCACTAATTGCCCGGCAAAGACTCTTCGATGCCTAAGTCAGTAAATTTCTTAAAAATAGAGAAAGCAGTGCAAGCTAAGGTTTTCGTAACATATGTTAAGTCTCTTTAATCCTTACCTTTTATAGTTCCTTTATAGTTAAGGTATGACTTCATTCCTATTCAGAAACTAATGTTCTAATAGGAAGCTACCACTTGTAATATCTCTTTAGGAATTCGTTCGTGTTGGACTCTTCTAAATGCATATCTTACAATCGGTATCCATTATCCAAGATTCGAATCTCAGGCATGTGGATTTGGAGCATCCGATGCAAACATTATTATGTAACGTGAGAGATATTTTTCATATTTGTCATGAGAAACATAATGTTTCCATTAGTTATAATGAAATAAATGGCTACAACATCAAGTTATCTATATCAATCAAAAAGACAAATAGAACCACATAAAATCAGAAATAATGAATTGAATGGGAGAGTTGTTGGGTGTTATGAGATGGGGCCATTGGACCAAACTTTACTAAACCTAGCTACTAGCCCTTAACCATATCATATTGTTTCTGCTTATGAAAGCATAGCTCTTGTTTTGTTTTCTACTTTAATAATACTACCTATTACCCTAAATTTTTGAAGTTGACTTGATTGGATATTGATATTCAACTGCGTCGTTTTGCCATTTTATGTGATTTTTCTTTTTAGGGTCTTATGAACATGATTTCAAAGCAGGTAAGGTAATGAAGATAAGATGTTTTACATTTTGGCATATATTGCTTGTTCCTACTTGTTTGTCTTCTCATTCTATTTCCTTTTTCTAATTGGCTTTTCATAATTATTTATATATATAATATAATTCCACTACGGCGTCGTCGGCGGACAAAACTAACCAATTTTTCTCAATATGTTTATTTGACTTATATATAATTATATAAATAAAGTTATTCAATTTTTTTAATTAATGTCTAACTAAACTTTATAAAGTTAGAAATTCTTTTATAATTATTTTTTTGATCGAAAATTCTTTTATAATTATTAATTAATAGAAATAGTAGTGGTTGCCATATCTTAGAGAATCAGTAATCTCAAGTTGTTTTCATGACAATTGAAAATTTCTTCCATTTGGAATAATTTAAGTTGAAAATAAAACAACATAGATTCATTCGAAAAGGCAAACTCATTGCAATTTCTTGGAATTTAATTAATATTTGTTATCAAAATTTGGCAGTCAAATTAAAGGGGTTGACAAAATTAAATATAATATCGTATCCTATTTAGAAGAAGGGACTTGGTCTTTCCATAACGTTCAAAGTCTCATAAACTAGTCTACAAAGTCCATCCTCAAAGGCTTCATTGGGGAAGAAATTGAGCTCAACCTCAATATCCAACTTTGGACTAACTTTTCTAAGGAATCTAATTATTACCACATTTCTATTATTGTATTTTACCCTAAACAGATACAATTTAGATGAAGTTTGGTTCGCGGAATGAAATTGATAACATTGAGATATTATTTACGGGACTGAAAGGGATATTAACCAAAACGACCGCGTATCCAGGCGATCGGGAAAGCTATGGCGTATCAAGTAAGCTACCAAAGAGGCGGATCACATAGATTCCTTCACACACTATCCGTAGTCAAACCTATGGGAGACCCGCCATTATACCTCGAGGGAAGGATTCCGATCAAGAGTTCACCACCAGTTACCAATTGGTGCGGTGAGCGTGGAAGTTCTAATCCAAAAAGGACTTAGTTCACAACCACAAACATGGCAAGTGGGGGGTCTAACCCCTCAACCGAAACCACAACACCATCAGTACCGCTTTCAGTTAATCCCCCGACAAGCGTCGGCTGCCTTGATCCCGATCATCCAATCGTCCAAGATGAAAGAGGAATGTCACCAGATTCCTTTTTAGAGATTTGTGCAGATGCCGTGGGGAGTATTCATGGGCCCATTATGGCAGGACGATTGAGGGCCTATCTGGAAAACCATGATGTAGGTGGAGCTACAACAGGAACCATTCCCCCTCTGAACCGCCGTCCGCCAAGACCGACCACATCCCAATGGAAAGCTGCTTTTTATAGACTAGGAGCCTTTCGTGTTCGGCGTACTTGCTCTCTCAACCTACGGATTCAATGGTCGTTAATCCAGAGCTTCCAAGTGATATACCAATAAACAGAAGGTTATTTCCAGACATACCGGAAGGAAGTCAAAGGAATGATCAAGCTCTCCCGAGGCACACAGCAAACTCGGGAATCACCATTGGCGGATCGCGAGTCCTTCCGGGGCAAACTGGAACACAGGCGGGGCAGGAACAAATTAATGAGGTTGCGGGTCATGAGCACCCAAAAGGCGGACGTGATGATCGTAGACATAGAAGGCGAACTAGATCACATGAGAGAAAACGATCCAAATCCCGTTCTCATCACAGACGCCGAGCTAGGTCGCCCCGACGTGGAAGATCACCTCCCCCTCCTGGATGAAGGGAGGATGGACGCCAAGCCGGTTCACCTCGCTAGGTTATACCCCTGCCGCCACCAGATCAAGGAGGAGGTGGACGGTCCCCACCAAGAGGACGTGGCGGAGGTGGAGGAAGGTCACCATTAGATTCCTCATCGGAATCCAGCTCCTCCTCCTCGCATCGGAGTAGATCTCACAGTAGGAGACGCCCGAGAAGGAATCGAGGCTCAATGGCTGATCAGATCAGGGAGGAAATACGTAGGCAGAATGAGGCGAATGCAAGACACAATCCTTTCGCCAACCGAGAATCGCCCTTCACAAGGCAGATCGAAGATGAGGAAACTGATAGGCACTTCAAGATCCCAAATATACCAGGCTATTCCGGGGAAGATAATCCTGAGGCTCATGCAAGGAAGTATCATATGTTGCTTGGACTAACCCGTGCCAGTGAAGCAGTGTTGTGTCGGATGTTCATTACCACGCTAAAAGGACCGGCGTATGATTGGTTTCAATCTCTTCCACCAGGATCAATAGGTAGCTGGGATCAACTAGGCAGAGAATTTTGCGCGAAGTTCGTAGGAAGCATCCCTCCAGTGGTTAAATCGCGAAAACTCTTCGAGCTGAAGCAGAAGGAAAATGAGTCTCTAAGAGATTATGTCAATAACTTCAACAAGTTATGCATTCGCGTGGTAGATGTGGACGTTTCCATAGCCGTGGAAGCAGTGATAAAAGATACGACCTGTAAAAGCTTGCAGGTGGATCTAATCAGAAACAAACCAAAAACCATATATGGTTTTTGGTTTGTTTCTGATGTAAGGATTTCATGGAAGTCGATGATATCCGAAGAGAATCTGCTTCTCCTCCCAAAAGAGGGAAAGGCGAATCTCGAAAGCGAGATAAGGAAAAAGAAAGGCTCCCCGAATCAACCTCTAGAGGTAGGCGGAGAGGCTCCAGAAATAAATCAGCATATACGCCTTCATTTACGCCCTTAAACGCTTCCAAAAGTGAAGTGCTGATGTGGATAGAAAACAGCCAGCACAAACGGAGCATTTCATACCCCGAACCAGAAGGGGGGGAGTATACCAATACGGGGAGAAACGCCAAAAATTATTGCAAATATCACAGGAGGAATGACCATTAAACAGATGCATGCTGGGAGTTGGCCAGAGAAATTGAAAGGCTTATTGAGAGAGAAAAACTGGACAGGTCCGTCCAGAGTGACAAGAAAGGAGATGGTGATAAACCAAGAGATGATCCAAAGAAGAAGGCTAAAGGGGTCATTAACGTCATCGCTGGCGGACCAGGGTATCAGCCTATAGTAAAAAAGGCGAAAACCACCGCTCTTGACAGAGCATCACTCAATCGCCCATTTGCAGATGTTGGTCCGGCGATCCCTCCATATGCAGATGCTCTCATCATCACCATGATGGTAGAAGGGTGGGAAATGAAGCGAGTGATGATAGACATTGGCAGTTCATGCAACGTCATCACTAGAGGAGCGTTTGCCAAGCTTAAGGTTGACCCTATCCAGATAGAGACCACCATCGTAGACATCTTGGGGCTAACAGGCCACACAATCCAGACAAAGGGGCAAGTGACGCTGCAATGTGAGTTAGTAGATGAGGATCAGGCGTGGATGGGAGATCTGGAATTCTCCATCATGGATGGTCAATTGGCATATAACATCATCTTGGGGCGCCTTTTATCTCAGAGGTGGCGGCTCTCATATCGATACGCCATTTGACGATGTACATCCCTACGGCCAAGGGAGGAGTAATGATCAAGGGGAATCAGAAAGTTGCTCAAAAGATATACTCGGCATCCTTATCGATTCACCCACAGTCTAAGATGATGAAGAGGATGAGCTTGTTACAACGGCCCTTGGAGATACAGAAATGTTCCTCATTGTGGATGGAAAGCAAGTGCGGATCGCCAAAGGATTGAGAGCTGAGATTAAGGATGATGTTACGAAGGTTCTCCTCAAGTCAAATGACGTGTTCGCATGGAAGGATGAGATCCTCATAGGGGTCAATCCAGATGTGATCACTCATAAACTCAATATCACCGAAGATGCGGTCCCTGTAGCACAAAAGAGAAGGAATCATGGTCCAGAGAGACAGAAAGTGATAGAGGAGGAGATATCTAAGCTGAAAAAAGGTAGACACCATCGAGGAAGTTATTTATACACAATGGCTGGCGAACGTGGTCCTAGTTAAGAAGGCAGGCGGATCATACCGCATGTGTATTGATTTCACGGACCTTAATAAGGCTTGTCCCAAAGACAACTACCCTTTGCCTTGCATCGATATTCTAGTCGATGGGACTGCAGGACACGCCATATATTCCTTCACAGATGTGAAGTCGAGTTACCATCAGATCCCCATGGAGCCCTCGGACAGAATTAAAACTTCCTTCATAACTCACCAGGCAACCTATTGCTTTAAGGTCATGCCTTTTAGGCTCAAGAATGCTGGAGCTACTTACCAGCGAATGATGAACAAGATATTTGAAGGAAGAAAGGGTGATAACTTCTCAGTTTACGTGGATGACATGATCATTAAAAGCACCACCATGGAGAGGCATGCAGAGGACATAAGAGAGGTCTTAGGAGTCCTTCGCCATCACAACATTAAGCTAAACCCTGAAAAGTGCACTTTCAAGGCAACATATGGAAAGTTCCTAGGATATATGATCAGCCAGAAGGGAGTAGGTCCTAATCCAGATAAAATCAAAGTTGTACTGGACATGAAGGCTCCGCAGAATGTTAGAGAGGTGCAACGCCTCAATGGGCGGATTATAGCACTTGGCCGATTCATCTCATGCTCCGCTCGTAGATGCCAACCTTTCTATGAAGTGATAAAAAAACAGAAAGCGTTCGAGTGGAATGAAGATTGTAAGCAAGCCTTTGAAGGGATCAAGCGCTTCCTTTCAGAACCGCCTTTAATGAGCAGGCCCCTGGAAGGTGAGAGTCTATACATGTATGTTTCTGTCACTGATAAAGCAGTTTGTACTGTCATGATAAGGGAGGAAGATCGCCAACAATACCCAATCTATTATGTAAGCAAAGTCCTAAAAGATGCCGAAACTCGGTGTTCAAGATTAGATAAGATGGCATTAGTTATGGTCACCACCTCGATGCGCCTTAGACCCTATTTCCAGGCTCATACAGTCATCGTCCGCACTAACATACCCATGAGGAAGGTATTACAAAAGCCAGAAACTTCAGGGAGGTTGATGGAGTGGGCAATCCGCCTGGGCGAATTTGACGTTCATTATGAAGGTAGATCTGCCTTGAAAAGCCAAGTCTTGGCAGACTTTGTGAACAAATTCACTGAAGAGGGCGTGAATCTTACTAAACCAAAAGTGGAAGAATGGACGATGTATACTGATGGCACTTCTTCAGCAGAAGGTGCAGGGATAGGTATAGTGGTCAAGGGACCTCGTTACATCAAGTTACATTATGCTGCGAAGCTAGAGTTTCCCTTGACAAATAATTCTGCAGAATATGAGGCCTTGATATTGGGGCTACGCCTGTTGAAGGAGATTACACCGGAGCGGGTTGTGATCTATAGCGACTCCAAGCTGATGGTCAACCAGGTGATCAAAAATTTTGATGTGAAAGATGAAACTCTGGTCAAATATGTAGAGGAGGCCAAAAAGCTATTAAACCACCTGGAAATCAAAGAAACCAAATGGGAGTTAGTCCATATGCTTCGAGGATCAAACACAGAAGCGGACCACCTGGCTAAACTGGCTTCTAGCAAAGATCAGTGGGCGGACCTGCAATGCCTATTCGAGGTGAAAACTAGACCGGCATTCGCCCCAAAAGTCGTAGCTCTTCTTACATCCACCGTGGGGGATTGGAGATCGCTGATCCAGCAGTATCTCACAGATGGAACTTTGCCTCAAGACAAAGAAGAAGCCAGGCGGACGGTAAGAAAAGCAGCATACTTCTCCATAATAAATGATAACCTGTACAGAAAATCTTTTGGACAGTCCTGGTTGAAGTGTGTTATGACAGAAGAGGGACAGAAGATCCTCAAAGAGTTACATGAAGGTGTTTGCGGAGCCCATGAAGCATCCGCCTCCATTCTGAAAAAGTCTAGGTTGTCTAGATTTTATTGGCCTACGGTGAAACTTGATGCTCAGAAGCTGGTAGAGTCCTATCATAATTGCCAGGTTCATGCAAAGGAATCTCACACGGCTAAGCACCTATAAAAGCCCATCATCGAGGGACGACCTTTCGCCATTTGGGGTATCGACATTATCGGTCCCTTTCCTCCTACCAAGAGACAAAGAAAATACGTGGTGGTAGCTGTTGATCACTTTACGAAGTGGGTAGAAGCCGAAGCTGTCTCCTCCATAAGTGCAGAGCGAATGGTCGAGTTTGTAAGGGATAATATCGTCAGAAGATTCGGAGTCCCCCACACAATTATCACTGACAATGGGACGCAGTTCAATTGTGGGGAGTTCAAGGCATTTGCGAAAGTCAAGGCATTCAGAACAGGTTCGCCTCAGTGTACTACCCTCAATCCAATGGAATGACTGAAGTTACAAATCGAACAATCGTCAAAGGAATAAAAAAGAGATTCGGGGAGCATAACAAAAAGTGGGCGGATCAGCTGATGAATGTCCTATGGGCATACAGAACCACTCCTCGGACAGTAACAGGTGAATCGTTGTTCGCCCTCTCCTATGGCATAGAAGCTGTGATCCCCATAGAGATTCAGGTCCCTAGCGATAGAGTTCTATTCTACTGCAAGGATAAGAACGATAAAAGGTTGAGGGAAAGTCTCGATCAACTAGAGGCGAAAAGGGAAAAAGCGTATGCACGAATTGCCGCCTACAAGCAGAGGGTTGCAGCCTACCATGTCAAACACGTCAAGCTCGTGGATCTGAATCCGGGAGACCTAGTGCTCCGAAAGGTGGACAAAATTCAATCCACAGAGGGCAAAGGAAAGTTGGGAATCACCTAGACGGGACCATATAAGATAGTCACTAAGATTGGACCCGCCACCTTCAAGATTCAAGATATGGAGGGGAACACACTGCCACGGACGTGGAATATTCAGAACCTCCGCAAGTATTTCACCAGAGAGTAAAATGTAACCAAGGTCTCGAGTACTCTTTTTCCTTTAGTAAGGCCCATGAGGTTTTTCTTATTAAAGGTTTTAATGAGGCTCACACATGAGACCAATTTGCTGTAATAAGGCGAATCGCCATTCAATAAAGAGAAATTTCCATTTGCGATTTCCTTCTTAAGTATCTTTTTGTAGAAATATAAACATTCCAGATTCAAAAATGGGGAGGCAACAAAAGCATTCCCATGGTAGAGCAACGCTGTCATAGCATATCTACCTTCTCCTCAAAGATAGGAGAGCAACAAACTCAGATGGCGGATCAATCTACCTCAAAGATAGGAAATGATTAACCGCCGTCAGAGAGGGATTAAAAATTTCTCAGACGTGAGATCTTTACATCCTCAAACATTCTTCCCAAAGAAGAGTGTCAAGACCTAGTGGCAGATTGATTCACCTCAAAGATAGGAAACAATCGATCGCCTAAGGCAGCTTAACTTCCTCAAAAGGAATAAAAAGCTTCAAAGCCTTCAAAAAAAAGGCTCACATTCCGAGGTATGGCTGGCCACCTACCTTGAACTAACAAAATAAGTCCTAAATACAAGAAATTTACTTGCTAAAAGATATAAAGCGTAGAAGTAAAATTAAGGACCAAAAGGTTTCAACAAAAATTGTACTTAGTTACAATAAAATTAAACGTTTACAACATTATCCTCTTTGGGTTCCTTCTCAAGATTTGTGTCCTTCGAAGGAACCTCATTTTCCTTATCAACATTCCCCGCCTGAGGATCCCCGCCATCGATCTCCGCTATACTAGCCTTGTCACCTGCCTCTTTGAATGCCTCGCTAAGGTCATCCACATCAAGGTTGACAACTGGCTTGCTTTCTTCATCTGATCCTTTCAGCTCTTTCCGGACTTGGTCACGGATGAAGTCATGGGGATTTGGCACTTTGTCATATCTGATGGCGTCTTCAACCTCGGGGACCACGTACTCCGGATCCACAAAGTCAATCTCTAGGTAGGCGAGTCTGACATAAGCCATGATCCGCTCACCATAATAATACGCTCAACTACCCGCCATAAGCTCCGTATTTACCAAGGCAGCTTTATGGTCCTCAGCATCTTTCTCCATCTTCTCTTTCAGCTCACGGATCTCGTCATCCTTGCTTTTATTAAGGGCAATGGCAGCAGTGGCATTGTCATTAGCAACAGCTACATCATTCTCCAGCCTCTTGATAGTAGCCTTATCCGTGACTCCCTGGAGAAGATCTGCCTCCATTGCGCGCATGTGAGCATAAGCCTGACAAGGTAAAAGGACCGTTTAGAAACAAAGTCTACCACATGGAGATCACTCTTTCATCCAAAAATGTAAAACAAGAGGAGAAAAGCTTACCGAAAGAAGATCTCTTTTTCCCATCTTGACATGATCGGATCCAGAGAATTTGGTCTGGCTCTCTTGAACTCCACCAAGCTGGCCAATGGCTTCATCCAAGTCGTTCACGATCGCCTCGTTCCTCAAGGACCCCTTGGTACCATACTTGGAGAACCAGTACTTCCCCAAATCAGGTTTGACCACCTACACGTAGAAAGCAAAAGATCAGAATCCATAGCCAAAGAACAAAGAAAGATAAGGCAGCCATACCTGCTCTTGGTTGAAGCCAAACCAGTCCATCTTAGGTTTCCCAGCTCTCGAAGCATTCGCCAGCAATTTCTCCCCACCGGCAGTAGCTGACCTTGTTTTCTTACTTGGAGGGATCGCAACACCCTCTAAAGGGCGTTTCTCGTCCCGCTTGCTGGGATTCGCCACCTACATGATCTTTTGAGCCTCTAGCTCTTTCTGCTTCTTACGCCTCTCTATAAGGGCGCGACTGGCTTCAAATAAATCCCTGACAAGGGAACAACAAAATAATCAAGGTTCAAGGAAAGAACAAAGGTACCTTCATCAAGTTGGGTAAACTTCACGTAAGTAATCTCAGCCCCCACTCGATGGACTAGGGGAATATCACTCATCATGAATTCCAGAGCATCAGCGTATGTCCAAAAGTCCGTTTTGATTCTCCGAATCGGTCAGTAGACGCAAATCTCCTTTCATATGTTGGGGCTTAAAGTTCCAGTTCAACGGGAATCCAAGAGATTCGCCCTCTTCCACTTTGACGAAGAAAAACTTTTCGTCCCAAAGATGGACGTCATCTTATCGCTAAAAGGCGAATAGCCTTTGAATTTGACAAAAGTGATGAAAGATTCAGTTTGACGTTTTGAAGGCTTGTGAAGAGATCGGAAGACCTGGGGAGTATAGGTTACCCCCAAATTAAAAGCTAAAAAACAATCTAAAGCTACATCCAACTAGCCATTCGGATGCAGCTGGCTGACGGTGATCCAAAGAAATCCAGAATATCCCCCATCCCTTTGGGAAGAGGAAGGCGGAATCCCCTTTCAACGTGACTCCTATATACAGAAAGATATCCCCTAGGGGGACAGGCGGGTCGCTGGTGAGCATCCGCCAATGTGGTCTCATATTTTTTATCCACGGGTAGCGATCCGCCAAGTCGGCAAGATCCGCGAGGCTCATACGAGATGAAGTGATCTCTGCACGAGGTTTCTTTTTCCTAATTGAGGTTGAAGGAGAAGCCTCTAAGGTCTATCGCCGGAGCAATAGGAGCTACCACGATGGAAGAGACCAGGTTTTCAATTAAACTGGAGCGATGATTCCTATGCTCCCTCACCGTATTACGCAACTCCGATAAGTCGCAACTAGGGGTACTCACGGAGGAAGAACTTGACCTCTCAGAAGAAGTCCAACTAAATGAAGGCTCAGAGAAAGTAGTCAAATCGAAAAACTCAGTGGTAGAGTGGGAGGAAGAACTCATAAAAACCAGATGACAGCAAAATGGAACAAGAAGGTTAAACTTACATGGAAAATCGGAAGCTTCAAGAGTTCTTAACACAAGGAAGGCTCTGGAAAAACACAGACAAAAGTCGGAGGAGAATTAGCAAATGAGAAAGATAATGGAAGTGAGAGAAGGAAAGAGTTTGAAGAGAGGCCGCCACTTACCTCGAGCGGTGTGTCTAAGACACCTATCGCGCGGTGGATGGTCTGGGACAGAGCAACAATTAAATGTGACGCCTCTTGACGGCACGCCAGGAAGTTCAAAAGCCCTAAAGGACTTTAATATTACTTTGGGGGGTTCTGATAACATTGAGATATTATTTACGGGACTGAAAGGGATATTAACCAAAACGACCGCGTATCCAGGCGATTGGGAAAGCTATGGCGTATCAAGTAAGCTACCAAAGAGGCGGATCACATAGATTCCTTCACACACTATTCGTAGTCAAACCTATGGGAGACCCGCCATCATACCTCGATCCGCCCCCTGAACGGCTGAGCCGATTCCCAATAAAGGCAACTAATAACCCATTAATAAGCTAACGGTCATACTTGAATAAGATCAGTAACCACCATTAATGAGGCATTAATGGAGATTTTCTAGTTACCAGGAGTTACAACTACATGACTATAAATAGCTTGCATCACAAGCTATTGAGGTACACATTCACATTCTCCTCAACCCTACTTTGTCATTATCGTTTATTCTATTACTATATACTGACTTTGGCATCGGAGCTTCCCCCCGCCGATCCCAACGGCGCCCCCCGCAGGGAAGGATTCCGATCAAGAGTTCACCACCAGTTACCAGAAATAAAATGAAATAGAATGACTATTATAAAAGAATAGAATAGCAAAAAAAAAGGATATTCCTTAGGAATAACTATTCCAATGTTTGGTTGGTGGAATAAAATAGAATAGAATAGATAATTTTTTTATTCAAAAGATAGCATTGTCATCAAATGTAATTTTTTTTATTTTTTTTAAAATTTAATTTCAAAATTTTAATACCTATTATTTTTAAGAATATATATAAAAAAGCAGAAAAATGGGAGCATGAAAGACGGAAAAACGGAAAATAGAAAAAAAAACATTAAAAACAAAAAACATGAAAAACGGAAAAATTGTAAAAACATAAAAAAAGAGAGATAGAAAACAGTAAAAACACAAAATGTAAAAAAAAACATTAAAAATGCAAAAACAAAAGAAAAAATGAAAAAAGGGGAAAAGGGTGAAAACGCGAAAACATATAAACGGGTTAACACAAAAAACACGCAAAACATGAAAAAATACAAAAAAATGTACAAACCATAAAATGAAAAAAAAAGAACGTAGAAGAGTGGAAAGCTGTGAAAACACAAAAATAGAAAAAAAAAATGTAGAAAAAACCAATGAAAACAAGAAAATGTAAAAAATACGAAAAACACACAAAAAAAACGTGAAAAAATGTGGCAACACAAAAACTTAAAAAGCATTAAAAGAAGAAAACCTAAAAAAATATCGAAAACATGAAAACGTGAAAAGACGTAAACAAAAATATAAAAAAAGTGAAAAATTATTAGAAACACGAAAATGCTAAAACACAAAAAGTGAAAAATGTGAAAATCACGACAAGTAAACAAATATTAAGAGCATCTCCAACAGCCTCTTAAATTGACTTTTAAGTTAAAATTTGTGGAGGGAGAGTCAAAAATCAACTCCAACAGCATCTTAGTACCTCCTTAAATCACTAAGAGTCTCTCCATCCTATCTATTAATAGAGAGTCTCTCTCCATCTCTTAGTGCCTCCTTATTTTATTTTTTATTAATAATTTATTATTGAAGATTCTCTCTCCTTTCACTATTGGTTAATATAACACTACTTAATAACTTTAATGATAAAAATAATAAATAGAGAGTGAATATAAGGAGCATTGTTGGAGATGATATGTATTAGTCACTCTTAAATCACTAAGAGTCAATTATTTATATTATTTTTAGAGAGTGAACTAAGAGTCTCTTGGAGATGCTCTAAAACCAGGAAAACATAAAAAAGGGGAAAAATACAAAAATATGAAAAAAACGTGAAAAAACGAAAATGTGAAAACAAGTTAAAAACATGAAAATTTGAAAAATGCGTTTATAACGTTTTTTTTATATTTTTGTGGTTTTGCATTTTTTTACGGTTTTCGTGTTTTTCAAGTTTTCTTGCTTTTCGCGTTTGTTTAAATTTTCATATTTTTCACATTTTGTCATGTTTTCGTGCTATTTACGTTATTGTGTTTTTTTCGTGTTTCCTTTTTTCGCGTTTTCACGTTTTCACGTTTTTGCTTTTCAGGTTTTTGTGTTTTTTCGCATTTTTATATTTTTCGCATTTTGTTACTTTTCGTGTTATTCACGTTTTTTCATGTTTTTCTTATTTTTCATGTTTTCGTGTTTTTTTTTTGTGTTTTCTCATGTTTTCGTGTTTTGTTTGCGCTTTTCGCATTTTCATGTTTATCTTGTTTTTCAGGTTTTGTAACATTTTTGTGTTTTAGCATTTTTTTTTTGTTTTTCACGTTTTCGTGTTTTTTCTTATTTTTCATGTTTCTATATTTTTTTGTGTTATTCTTATTTTGTGTTTTTTTCATGTGTTTGCATTTTTCATGTTTTCGCATTTTCGTATTTATCGCGTTTGTTTATGTTTTCATGTTTTTCACGTTTTTTTTATATATTCATGTTTTGTAACATTTTCGCATTATTCACATTTTTCGTGTTTCATATTTTTCACGTTTTTACATTTTTTAATGTTTTTCCCATCTTTTCCATTTTTCATGTTTTTTTAAGATATAAATTATGGATTTGCCAAAATTTATAAGATTTGAGAACTTGGATAGAAAGAAAATTAAGGATTTAATGGAGGATAATTTTATAAATTACAAAAATATAGTATTAGGAATAGTTATTTCTGAGTTAAAATGAAGAATAACTATTCCACAAAAACAATGAATAAAGATTCCATGAAATAATCATAAAAAAATTTCAACTAAATGTGAGAATAGCCATTCTTTAGGAATAGTTATTCTATTCTCCTTCTATTCCGCAAACCAAACAAGCCCTTAGTGTTTAGGTTTGTCTATCTTATATTATGGGTAATTTATATACGTGGTGTACAACCTTTAACTCAAATCACACTTTGGTGTACAACTAAAATTTTGTTACACTAAACCGTACGAGCTTCAGGTGACCTCCCACTAAAGTGTACAGCCGGTTTTTATGACTGGTCAACGTTGTCACGCCATCAATTCGACCATTCTAAAAGTCAAAAATTGACATACCTATTGTGAAATTACTAAAATGTCCACGTCCCCTTCCTCTCTCACTCTTTTCCTTTCTCTTCCTCACTCCTCTCTCCTTCCTTATAACCATTATCATCAGCTCACCTCTCACTCTTTTCCTTTCTCTCCCTCACTCCTCTCTAGCTCTACCATTTGCAGAATAATTTTCCTTTGTCAATGAGAATTAATGAGCAATAACAATAATAGCAATAGAGGCTTCCAAAATTTTATATAGGAACTGCTAAAACCCAATTCCAGATAAAGACAAACCAAAACACATAATTAATCACATGAAAGATGAATTTTTTACCTAATTGTCTCAAATCAATTAATCAAAGAGAAACCCATTCTATAAAGATTCTAAAATTTCTAAAGTTAAAGTTGTTCATTACTCGATCCTCCAAGCATCTATGGACAAAGATGGAACCTTTTCATACATACACACATAAGACTAAAATTCACATTCAAACCAAACTTGATTCTTTCTTCCTTCCTTCGTATCTAAGCACGGGCACAAAGATTATTAACAACCTTCAATTCCTCATACTAGACTTTATTATTTCTACTCCATCCGCCGACAAAGATGATTTGGTGGTGCCGGTGGCTATGAATTTTAATTGGATTCTTTGATTCTCCAGTAATTGATACATGAGGCAAGAAAAACGAGGCAAAGAAAGAAGTCGTTGGCAGCGACGGAGGAGGCGAGAAAAAGAACAAAGAAAGGCGATGAAAGAGGAGGAAAAGCAAAAGCGAAGAACAAAGAAGCTCCAGCTCTGGTGACGGTAGCTAATGGTGACAGTGGTGCTATGGTGCAGTTAGAGAGGGAAAGGAAAAGAGTGAGAGGGCTGAGTTACAAGGAATGAGATATGGATATTTTAGTAATTTCACAATAGGTAGGTCAATTTTTGACTTTTAGAATAGTCAAATTGATGATGTAGCAGCATTGACCGGTCACAAAAAATCGGTTGTACACTTTAGTGGGAGGTCACCTGAAGCTCGTACGGTTTAGTGTGACAAAATTTTAGTTGTACACCAAAGTGTGATTTGGGATAAAAGAACCACGTATGTAATTTACCCCTTATATTATATAGAAGGTTTCCATGTCCTCCATAACTTTATATATATATATCACATTACCATTACCATTACTATTAGTATTATGAATAACGTGATTAATGAAACACTCTCATCCTTAACTGTAATCATAAAAACCACGTGGCCCAGTCAAATAGGGCCTTAAAGGTCATACAAATTTTGACTCACGTCTCACGCTGGGATTAGCGGAATTATAGGTCCCTTCGAGGAAACCATTATTGCCTCCCTATTAAATGCCCATCACGTGGTCCTCTACTCACATCTAGGGCGGACAACATAGATCTCCTATAAATACGAGGTACACAATACTCAAAAGATATCATATTCATTCTATTAGCTCACCTAAGTTTACATACTCCTCAGTATCATTTTACCATCACTGAATTAAGCATTAGAGTGGGTTCGCCGGTTCTTGGCCCCTCTTTGACCACTTTTTTTTCTTATCTCATACAATCAATGAACCCAACAAGCTTAGCTCGGAATCACTCACATCAATTGGTGTGGTGAGTGTGGAACTGAATAGATTTGCGCTATGACTCAGTTGAATAGCTTCTTAATCCCATCGGCCTCCAACATTCATTCTTCTTCAGCTTCACCAACTAGGAATCGAGGCCTAGTGGATGCGAACAACAACTTGATAGAACTAATACAACTTACCCCAACATTAGGCTAGAAAATAGAAGTGTGCTTGGGCTCCCTAGACCTTTTAAATCTCATCTACGATATAGACCCGGTTCAATAGTTAATGAACATTCTTAGAGCCAAACATGTGGCACAAATAGAGGTCATAAGGGTAGATTTAAAAGAGGCAAAGGAACTCAACAAATAGGCAGATATGCACAATTCCATTACATGTTTTACCAAACATCACATTATCTGCACTTGCCCCAAAAAGAGAAACCTATCTATGGATTCCGAATAGGATGTATCCCGAGGGCGATCTAGGGAGGGAGAATCCAACCACACTCACCGAAGGTATAACCACTCTCGCACTCCACCCAGTCATTGCCCTTGTTTTGATGAATCTATATCTCCCAAGTGAAAGAAGACCATCCGCCAAAGTTTGATTGAATCCCATCTTTGACATTATAAGGAAATTGAATCAACACTTCATGGCCAAGATCTGACGATCGATGGCATCCCAGACTGAATCGAAGAGCGGAGGAAGGCGAAGGTCCTCTCCTCAATGAGGAAATGTATAATTTTATTCGAAAGGGGCTCCTGAATGCCATGGTTAATGCATAAATCAATTCAAGGATACCAGATATAAGGGATGTTAGCAGAACCCTTTGTGCATAATTTATACATAAACTGATACCTTAGGGGTGTAATTATCCAACATTGAAAGAGTACAATGGGATGACATATTCGATATCACATGTGAAGAATTTTTGCCAAACCTTATAAACCACCACCACCACATATGTAGTCATGTGTAGACTCTTTCCCTCCATAATCAAGGAGTCTACATCCTAATGGTATGATCAACTCCTCCAAGGATCCATACAAATGTTCAACCAAATGGAAAATGAGTTTGCCGAACATTTCATCATGTCCATCCTCGAAAGCAATACTATGTATGATTTGAACTACCTAGTGAAAGAACCTCATAAAACACTTCATGAGTAGGTGGGAAGATTTTAGAAGGCTACAATACAGATTCGTCAACTAAACATAGATAGAACTGTGGAAGCCGACTTCTAATTGTAGAAGCAAGGATCCATCCAAAAAGATAACTACCAGCAAGCCCAAGAGTTCATTAGATCTAATGTAACGCGCAAGAGATTTTGGCAAATGGGATAGATACCGCCTGAATCATTTGCTAAATGATAATCTGGGACTAGTGCATACTCCAAAAGAATCTAGAAACAATAGAGCCATATATTGATAAAGATCACGAGAGTAAGCAAACCGATTATATATATATATATATATATATATGGAAGAGTTCTCAATGGTGAGTCTCCATCCATAGGGACTATTATATTCTGAATAAATTAGACCCGGCAAAGCGACACACGACCCGATGACACGAAATGCTTTTTTAGTGTTAGTGTTTAGGGTTTTATGACACGACACGAAAGTTGACACGACACGAAATGACACGTTAATTTTCGTGTCATTTTCGTGTCAACCCGAAAACACAAAACTGACACGGATATTGAAAATTATTGTTATATTCTCTCGTGTTTTTATGTCACTTTATTAATAAAGATAATAAAATTATAATTATTAATTGCAAATATTGATTTGAATTTCCTAAATTGTTATAAACACATTACATGACCCTCTAACATGATATTATCGAACTTTTAGATAATTATTGTTAACATACTAATCTAAAAATGATATAAAACGTTTAAAAACAGTACCATATCTTTTTATATTTTTAAGAGTTATTATTAATATATATGCATGACAAAATTATATGTAACCCGAAAACACGATACGAAATCGACACTAACCCGAACAGGTTAACACGACTTTGACACGAAAGTTTTTGGGTTGGGTTTGGGTTTACTCTTTTGTGACACGAACCCGAAATGACACGACATGAACACGACTCGAACACGATAATTGCCAGGTCTAGAATAAATGACCTGCTATAGTAGGTTACCAAGAGGTTATCAGGTTACCTAAATGCATATTTCTCTCTCTATAATAAATGATTGTCCACTTTTTAAAAAATACTCTCTCTCCATAATAAATCCATTGATTGCTACATTAAATCATTTAAAATCATATATAAACTCATTTAGAGAAAAGAGAAAATCGTGTGAACATAAAAAGACTAAAACCATTTTGATTCAAAAAAAACTAAAACCATTTTCATTTGAAAAAACAAAAAAAAAAATCAAATGGTTCTCTCCAATGCCACCTCCTCTTACTCTCAGTATCTTATACATATATTATATTTAGTTAGTTAATTACAAAAAGTAATATATAATTTCTTTTCAAGTTAAATTTATAGGGGTAAGGTGTAAAAATACCCCTAACATTTTGGGTCAGGAGCAATTTTATCCCTAATGTCTAAAATGATGTAATTTTACCCTTAACGTTGGTAGCCAAAAGCAATTTTACCCCTAACATTGATAAGTTGAGTCAATTTAAAAAATAATTCATCAAATTGTCTTCTCGGTCATGAATCTTGTCATCTACACTTTACACATTCGCCATTTTATCACTCAATAGTAACAAATCACAAACATATGTGATGTGAAAAAAATAAAAATAAACATATTGTATTTTGTACGAATTGGACAAAAAAAATTCAAACATTTTACCGAATTTATAAATATTAATCTTCAATTCTATTATTAAATCATAAAAACATGAAATCTTTTTTTTAGAACTAATTGATATGCAGTTGGTGCAAAATAAAGAATAAGATATCTGTGTTTTATAATAATGTCTGAAATGGACCTAACTTACCAACGTTAGGATAAAATTGCTTTTAGCTACCAACTTAGGGGTATTTTTGCACTTTATCTCTAAATTCATATGATTTATTAAGGCTTAATACATTAGAAACACATTCAACTTACATCATGTCATGTCACGTTACGTCACATCATGTTACGTTATGTTCGGTTGGAGATCGTAAGCTCAATGACTGTTTATAAATAAACGAAAGCTTAAAGAAATAAAAAATCTAAGGATTTTAAATTGAGCTTACAATCTTGAGGATTTATAAATTCAGCTTACAATCCTAAAGATTTATAAATTGAGCTTATAATTATTACGTTATGTTGCGTTACGTTAACTTACGTCACGTTATGTTACGTTACTTTAGAGATTATAAGCTCAATGACTGTTTATAAATTGAGCTTATAATTATTATGTTATGTTACATTATACTACGTTATATAACGTTACGTTACGTTACGTTACGTTACGTTACGTTACGTTTTGTCGTGTTGCATTGCATTACACTAAGTTGGTTTTGTTGAAACACCTTTCCACACGATTTTGATTTGACAAAATTATTTAAGCAATGCCAAAAATATTCCAACACATTAAATTTAAAATGCTTTGATTTATTACACTAATGTGTTTGTTCAATGTTGAGTTTAATTGTGTATAAGACATTGAGATTAAAAAGCCCAAAGGCCCCTAAAGTGGAAGTCAAGCCTAAGTCAACACATCAATACCATTCGGCCCAAGAGTTCAAAACGAAGCCGTATCAACTAAAACGACGACTCAGTAAGAGAAGGATCGAGAAGCCTTCGTGGCAAAAGCTTCAAGAGGAAGTTGCTGAGTTGGACGACATCACAGTCTGGACAACGGTAGACAATGTTCAACTTCCAGAGAAAGTATTTCTACTTTGGGAAAAGTTCAGAAGACGCAGGAAGCTGTCTTGTGGATCTTTCCTTAAATGTCGAAACATTCTGCCGATGACTGACGAAGACAGAAGATGCAAGAATTCTATTGGCCAACGACGCTGAGCACGCCCAGAGTGACAATGATAGGAAGCCGTTTCCCTCCAACGGTTATTTCAAAATTCGAATCAATCGGTGCCTCAGATGTCACTATATAAAGGACATCCATTTGCTTCAATCGATGTAGAACTTCAAGTAGTCGAAATGCTGACCAAATTCATACTCAAAGATTCTGTGAGAAAAGCAAAGCAAATACCTTACACCAATTTCCAT
The DNA here is from genome assembly GCF_963576675.1 of Euphorbia lathyris. Taxonomy (NCBI): domain Eukaryota; kingdom Viridiplantae; phylum Streptophyta; class Magnoliopsida; order Malpighiales; family Euphorbiaceae; genus Euphorbia; species Euphorbia lathyris. The sequence goes on from NC_088915.1 coordinate 24,667,383, forward strand.
ATTATTGTGTAAAAGTCTAGAGTGATTTCCAATCATCTAAAGTGTCTTAGCAATTGTTGTTTAGGACAATCTCATTATCATTTCTAGAAGAATAGAAAGGAGATGCGGAGTACTCGGTTATAGTACTCAGCGGTAGTATAGGAGTGAGTAGAGGTATAGAGGAAGGTACTCTTATTATACTCAGCTTCTATTTGTAAAAGGTTTCATGCTCTACCTTTAAAGAGCTCAGTAGAGAATTCAAAAAGCTCGGAACGAGTTCCGGGGACTGGACGTAGGCGGAGAGGCCGAACTAGGATAAGTCTGCTGAGTAATATCTTTCTAACCCTTAAACTCCTTTAATATATATTGCTTGCTATAAAACTGACTAAGTAAAGAACTCACGCTGAGTTAAGTTTACTAAGAAGCTGAGTTCAGGAATAGACTCTAAGTGCTATTTCCTGACTCAAGTAAAGAAGCAGACTTAGTCACAAGTTGACTAAGCTTGTGTCTTGAATCTACTTAGTAACGCTGTGTAAACCTTTTCATAGAAAAAGAAGTCAGCCTCAACGGACAACTTTTTAAATAGTTCCTATCCCCCCCCCTGGAACTAACTTGTCACGTTATAAGGGACCAACAAGTTTTCATTAAGTTTCACTGAGTTACATTATGTCATTTTATGTTATGTTAAGTTATGTTACAATAAGTTTTATTAAGTTACATTATGATAAGTTACGGTAAGTTATATTACGTTGCGTTATATTAGGTTACGATATGTCTATATTACATTATGTTACGTTATGTTATGCTACATTACGTTATGTTACGTTACGTTACATTATGTTATGTTATGTTATGTTAAGTTATGTTTTATTACATTACGTTATTTTACATTATGTTACAATAAGTTACCATTACGTTAAGGTAAGTTACATTTCATTACAATAAGTGATGTTTCAGTTGAGTGATATTTCAGTTTAATAATGTTTTAGTACAATAATGTTTCAATATAGTAATGTTTCAGTATAGTGATGTTTCAGTTCAATAATATTTCAGTTTAGTAATATTTCAGTTAAGTAAGGTTTTAGTTTAGTAATGTTTTAGTTTAGTAATGTTTAAGTTTACTAATGCTTCAGTTCAGTAATATTTCAGTTTGGTAATGTTTAAGTTCAGTGATGTTTCAGTTTAGTAATGTTTCAGTTTAGTAATGTTTCAATTTAGTAAGATTTCAGTTTAGTATTGTTTCAGTTGAGTAATTTTTCAGTTGAGTAATGTTTCAGTTTAGTAATATTTTAGTTCAATGATGTTTCAGTTAAGTGATGTTTCAATTCAGTGATGTTTCGGTTCGATGATGTTTCAGTTCAGTGATGTTTCGATTTAGTGATGTTTCAGTTTAGTGATGTTTTAGTTCAGTAATATTTCAGTTCAATGATGTTTTAGTTCAGTAATATTTCAGTTTAGTAATGTTTCAATTCAGTAATGTATCAGTTCAGTGATGTTTCAGTTAAGTAATGTTTTAGATGAGTAAGGTTTCAGTTTAATAATATTTCAGTTAAGTGATGTTTCAGTTAAGTGATGTTTCAGTTCAGTTATGTTTCAGTTTAGTGATGTTTCAGTTCAGTGATTTTTGGTTCAGTGATATTCAGTTTAGTAATATTTTAGTTTAGTGATGTTTAAGTTCAGTAATGTTTCAGTTTAGTAATATTTCAGTGATATTTCAGTTCAGTAATATTTCAGTTCAGTAATGGTTCAGTTGAGTGATGTTTCAATTTAGTAACGTTTCAGATTAGTAATGTTTCAGTTTAGTAATGTTTCACTTGAGTGATATTTCAGTTCAGTAATGCTTCAGTTTAGTAATGTTTCAATTCAGTACTATTTGAGTTTAGTGATGTTTCAGTTCAGTAATGTTTCAGTTTAGTAATATTTCAGTTCAGTGATGTTTTATTTTAGTAATGTTTCAGTTCAGTAATGTTTCAGTTCTGTAATGTTTCAGCTGAGTGATGTTTCAATTTAGCAACATTTTTAGTAATGCTTCAGTTTAGTAATGTTTCAGTTAAGTGATGTTTCAGTTCAGTAATGTTTCAGTTCAGTAATATTTGAGTTCAGTAATGTTTTCAGTTCAGTGATATTTCAGTTTAGTGATGTCTTAGTTCAGTAATGTTTCAGTTCAGTGATGTTTCAGTTGAGTAATGTTTCAGTTAGTGATGTTTTAGTTCAGTAATATTGCAGTTCAGTAATGTTACAGTTAAGTAAGGTTCCAATTTAGTAATGTTTCGGTTCAGTAATGTTACAGTTAAGTAAGGATCCAATTTAGTAAAATTTCGGTTCAGTAATATTTCAATTTAGTAATGTTTCAGTTTAGTAACATATCAGTTTGATAATGTTTAAGTTCAGTAATGTTTGAGTTCAATGATGTTTGAGTTCAGTGATGTTTCAGTTTAGTAATGTTTCAATTTAGTAATGTTTCAGTTTAGTATTGTTTCAGTTGAGTAATGTTTCAGTTTAGTAGTATTTCAGTTCATTGATGTTTCAGTTCAATAATGTTTCAGTTGAGTGATGTTTCAGTTCAGTGATGTTTCGATTTAGAGATGTTTCAGTTCAGTAATATTTCAGTAGTGATGTTTAAGTTCAGTAATATTTTAGTTCAGTAATGTTTCAATTCATTAATGTTTCAGCTTAGTAATGTTTCAATTCGGTAATGTTTCAGTTCAGTGATGTTTTAGTTCAGTAATGTTTCGATTGAGTAAGGTTTCAGTTTAGTAATATTTCAGTTTAGTGATGTTTCAGTTAAGTGATATTTCAGTTCAATGATATTTCGGTTCAGTGATGCTTCAGTTCAGTGATGTTTCAGTTTAATGATATTTTTGTTCAGTGATATTTTAGTTCAGTAATATTTCAGTCCAGTGATGTTTCAGTTCAGTGATGTTTCAGTTCAGTGATGTTTCGATTCAGTGATGTTTCAGTTTAATGATGTTTTAGTTCAGTAATATTTTAGTTCAGTAATATTTCAGTTCAGTAATGTTCCAACTTAGTAATGTTTCAATTTGGTAATGTTTCAGTTCAGGGATGTTTTAGTTCAGTAATGTTTCGGTTGAGTATGGATTCAGTTCTCAGTGCTGTTTTAGTTAAGTGATATTTCAGTTCAGTGATGTTTCAATTCAGTGCTATTTCGGTTCAGTGATGTTTCAGTTCAGTGATATTTCAGTTTAGTGATGTTTCAGTTCAATCATGTTTTGATTCAGTGATATTCAGTTTAGTAATATTTCAGTTCAGTGATGTTTTAGTTTAATAATGTTTCAGTTCAGTAATATTTCAATTCAGTGATGTTTCAGTTCAGTAACGTTTAATTCAGTAATGTTTCAGTTCATTAATGTTTTAGTTGAATGATGTTTCAGTTTAGTAATGTTTCAGTTTAGTAATGTTTCAGTTTAGTAATGTTTCAGTTCAGTAATGTTTCAGTTCAGTGATGTTTCAGTTTAATGATGTTTCGATTCAATGATGTTTTCGTCCAGTGATGTTTCAGTTCAGTGATGTTTCAGTTTAATGATGTTTTAGTTTAGTAATGTTTCAGTTCAGTAATGTTTCAGCTGTGTAATGTTTCAATTCGGAAATGTTTCAGTTTAGTGATATTTTAGTTCAGTAATGTTTCGGGTTAGTAAGGTTTCAGTTTAGTAATATTTCAGTTCAGTGATATTTCAGTTAAGTGATGTTTCAGTTCAGTGATATTTCAGTTCAGTGATATTTCAGTTCAATGATGTTTCAGTTCAATGATGTTTCAGTTCAATCATGTTTTGATTCATTGATATTCAGTTTAGTAATATTTCAGTTCAGTGATGTTTTAGTTCAATAAAGTTTTAATTTAGTAATATTTCAGTTCAATGATGTTTCAGTTCAGTAACGTTCAGTTCAGTAATGTTTCAGTTCATTAATGTTTTAGTTGAATGATGTTTCAGTTTAGTAATGTTTCAGTTCAGTAATGCTTCATTTGAGTGATATTTGAGTTCAGTTATGTTTGAGTTCGGTAATATTTCAGTTCAGTAATATTTGAGTTTAGTCATATTTTAGTTCAGTAATGTTTTAATTTAGTAATCTTTTAGTTCAGTAATGTTTCAGTTCAGTAATATTTTAGTTCAGTGACGTTTTAGTTCATTAATGTTTTAGTTTAGTAATATTTCACTTCAGTGATGTTTTAGTTCAGTAATATTTCAGTTCAGCGATGTTTTAGTTCAATGATGTTTCAGTTCTGTAATGTTTCAGTTTATTAATGTTTCAGGTTAGTAATGTTTTAGTTCAGTAATGTTTCAGTTGAGTGATGTTTGAGTTCAGTTATGTTTGAAGTCAGTAATATTTCAGTTGAGTAATATTTGTGTTTAGTAATGTTTCACTTCAGTAATATTTCAGTTTAGTAATCTTTGAGTTCAGTAATATTTCAGTTCTGTGATGTTTCAGTTGAGTAATATTTCAATTCAGTGATTTTTCAGTTCAGTGATATTTTAGTTCAGTAATATTTCAGTTCCGTGATGTTTTAGTTCTATAATATTTCAGTTTAGTAATGTTTCAATTCAGTAATGTTTCAAATCAGTAATATTTCAGTTTAGTAATCTTTTAGTTCAGTAATGTTTCAATTCAGTGATGTTTTAGTTTAGTAATATTTCAGTTCAGTGATGTTCTAGTTTAGTGATGTTTCAATTCAGTAATATTTTAGTTCAGTGATGTTTTAGTTTAGTAATATTTTAGTTCAGTAATATTTCAGTTCAGTGATGTTTCAGTTCAGTGATGTTTTAGTTTAGTTATGTTTCAGTTGAGTAAGGTTTCAGTTTAGTAATATTTCAGTTAAGTGATGTTTAAATTTAGTGATTTTTTAGTTCAGTGATGTTTCGGTTCAGTGATGTTTTGGTTCAGTGATATTCAGTTTAGTAATATTTCAGTTCAGTGGTGTTTCAATTCCGTAATATTTCAGTTTAGTAATATTTCAGTTCAGTGATGTTTCAGTTCAGTAATATTTCAGTTCAATGATGTTTTAGTTCAGTAATATTTTAGTTCAGTAATGTTTCAGTTCAGTAATGTTTCTATTTAGTAATATTTCAATTCGATAATGTTTCTGTTTAGTGAGGTTTCAGTTCATTAATGTTTCAGTTTAGTAGTATTTCACTTTAATGATGTTTCATTTCAGTAATATTTCAGTTTAGTAATATTTCATTTCAATAATGTTTCAGTTGAGTGATGTTTCAGTTTAGTGATATTCAATTTAGCAATATTTCATTTTAGTGACATTTCAGTTTAGTAATGTTTCAGTTTAGTAATATTTCAGTCCAGTGGTGTTTCAGTTCAGTGGTGTTTCAGTTTAGTAATGTTTCAGTTCAGTAATGTTTCAGTTCAGCAATATTTCAGTCCAGTGGTGTTTCAGTTCAGTGGTGTTTCAGTTCAGTAATGTTTCAGTTCAGTAATGTTTCAGTTTAGTAATATTTCAGTCCAGTGGTGTTTCAGTTCAGTGGTGTATCAGTTCAGTAATATTTTAGTTCAGTAATGTTTCAGTTCAGTAATATTTCAGTAATATTTCAGTTCCGTAATATTTTAGTGATGTTTTAGTTTAGTAATGTTTCAGTTTAGTAATATTTCAGTTCAGTAATGTGTCAGTTGAGTGATATTTCAGTTCAGTAATGTTTCAGTTGAGTGATGTTTCAGTTCAGTAATGTTTTAGTCTAGTAACCTTTCAGTTCAGTAATGTTTCAGCTCAGTGATGTTTCAGTTTCGTGATGTTTCAGTTCAGTAATATTTGAGTTCAGTGATATTTTAGTTTAGTAATGTTTCAGTTCAGTAATGTTTTAGTTCAGTGATGTTTCAGTTCAGTGATGTTTCAATTCAAAATATTTCAGTTCAGTGATGTTTCAGTTCAGTGATGTTTCAGTTCAGTAATATTTCAGTTCAGTAATGTTTCAATTCAGTAATGTTTCTTTTCAATGATGTTTGAGTTCCGTAAAGTTTTCTGTTCAATGATATTTACGTTACGTTACATTACGTTTGTGTGAGGATATAAATCAATTGCATGAAGGGAGTAGTATTTAATACGACATCTAAATGGATGACATTAGATATTTATTATTGTCATTAGTGTGACATTAGAATATATGAATTATATAGATTGTAAGTTTAAAGATTGTTTATAAATAAATGAATGCTTAAAGAAATAAAAAAGAATAAGGATTTACAAATTGATCTTGGAATCTTAATGATTTACAAATTGAGCTTGCAATCCTAGAAATTTATAAATTAAGCTTACAATTCTAAGGTAATAAATAGGGGGACAACACTATTAATTAGAACATCATTAATGTTGTATTTGGTTATCATAAATAATATTGTACATTCTCAATGTCAAGCTTTTCATGTTCCCAATGAACAATCATTTATTAAGATTTAATGCATATAACATTGATTAGACGAATATAAAATTACTTAAAAGAAGACGTCTTCTTATGTAAAATAAAAACATTCGGAAAAAAAATTATTTCTTGAAAGTTGGTTATATCTTGAGGAAAGAGAAAACGTTTTTCAAAGCACAATATTCCAAGTTACAACTGACATGTCATCACGTAAAACCCTTTTTAATATTAAATGCCAACTTAAATTATGGACCATTAGATCTTGATCCAATGGATATTAAAACTCACCACCCATGGAGATAATTTAGTGCTCACCATTGAAACCAACCCCCCCCCACACACATATATATATATATATATATATATATATTAATTAAAAAACGCTGATGTTGCTGCTAGGGTTCTAACCCTAGCCTCCTCACTTACACTGCACACTTCTTACCACTGAGCCATTTGTTTCTCTTATGTATTCTGCCGCGCGCTGATTAATATACCAATACCCTTGTAGCTTCTATTGTTTAATATTTGATGCATACACTTATTAATATTGATTAAATTCACATAATAATTATTAATAGAAAAAAACAAATGTGCATAATAATTAATTATTAATAGAAAAAAAAACTAAGAACATGCTCTAATTTCTTATTTATTTAATTCCTCTATATTTTTGTAATTTATGTTTTAAATTGTTAAGGACGATGTTCTAAATACTGTTACATATGTTCTAAACTTTATAATTTGTGTTTTAAAAATTAAGATAATGTTTTAAAAAAATAGTAAATATATGGACCATTTTTTTTTTCAAAAAAAAAAAAACTCACATAACGTATGTTCTAAAAAACATAACATATGTTCTAAAGTTTATAGTTTGTGTTCCAAAAATTAAGTATAATTTTCTAAAAAAAGCAGTAGATATCTGGATCGTTTTTTCACTTGTTCTATAATATAATTTATAACTCATGTTCGAAAAAACATAACACGTGTTCTAAAAAACATAACGTACGTTCTAAAAAATATGTCGTACGTTCTAACTTCATAGTTCGTGTTTTAAAAGTTAAAATATATGTTATAACGTATGTTTTAAAAAATATATAGTTTGTGTTCTAAAAATTAAGTATAATGTTCTAAAAAATCAGTAGATATCTGGATCGTTTTTTCATTTGTTCTATAATATAATTTATAACTCATGTTCGAAAAAACATAACACATGTTCTAAAAAACATAACGTATGTTCTAAAAAATATGTCGTACGTTCTAAACTTCATAGTTTGTGTTTTAAAAGTTAAAATATATGTTCTAACGTATGTTTTAAAAAATATATTTTCTTATATAACATAAATTACAAAAATATAAAGGAATTAAATAAATAAGAAATTGGACCATTGTTAAGACGAGGTGCCGCGGCCTAATCTCCCGGGCGGACCGGGGGGTGGACAACCTCATGGCGACGTAAGCGGTGATTGGCGCCGAAAGCAACCAATCGTGGAATCAAGCTGCTCGGCAGGACCGGAGCTCGGAGATATGGAAGAGTCGCCACCCACGAATGGGAAAATGAACACCGATCCCTTGCGGGAGACCGGTGTGGGTTCGGGAAACTTAGGTACGAGCCGAGAAGGCTAGCTCCTTTCTGGAGAAAGGCTACTAGGCACCCCGACATCGCCCGGTTATGAACCACCGGCCTCCTACTCAGCATGTTAGGCGATAACAGACTAATCGTATACTTCTTTAAGTTTAAAATTCATTTGAAACCCTTTTCTTTCTCTTTTTAGAAACCGTTTTGAGCATATGATATTGAAAAGCCACATCAGTAAAGAATCACCCATTTATGTTTATACATACACAGAGAGGGGGGAAGAAAGAAGTGATTTATTTACAACCGTATTAAATATTATATCGTGTGTTTATTCTACACTAACTTATTTCCCAAAAACGGATTTATTTACATGGTTCGCACTTTAATCGCCGTTGGAACGATTCAGGTGCGTTTTAAAACCCCGTTTGATGAAGTTTACCTGAATCGCCGTTGGAACGACTCGAGTATTTGAAAACGTTTGAGATAAAAAACCTTTTAATGAGAAAACATGGTTAAACATACAAGTCAATTTTATTTTGTACAAATTCTTTAAGAAAATGGTTCAAAACTCTATTATTCGCAAAGAAAACGATTTTAATTACAATGATCCTTTAATCCGCCTTTGGAACGGATTAGGGTTTTAAAACTTGGTATTTTGAAGACGATTTGAAATATTAACAAGAATGACTCCATTTATTTACATTACAAATCTAAAAAAAACATTAGTTTAAATAATTCAATTGAAAACTCTCTTTTTGGTGATTTATTTTCCCCACTTACTTTAATGGACTCTTTAACTATTATAATTACAATAAACTAACATTTACACTCAAATAAAGCCCTTTTAAAACATGGACCCATGAATGGGCCAAAAGAATAGAGAAAATGGTTTTAGACCATATATATATATATATGTATACATTTAAATAAAAAAGGAAGATAAGAAAATAAGATTTAACCAAAAATCACTATATGTATATGAAGATAATAAACACAATATATCTTATACTTTGAAATGTGAAAATAATAAGTAAATCCTATAACTAAGAAAGTAATACTTATCTAAAAATAATTTAACTCAATAATCACTAAAATAACCCAAATATTCTAAAAAAAAACTATACATATATATACATAATTAATATAGTTTAAATATCAAAAATACCATATGCTAATGTCTATTCATTATTTCTCAAAATATCAAGTAACTAATATTTAAATATAACCTAAGTTAATAAAAAAGGGAAATACATATATATATATATATATATATATATATATATTTATACTTATATTACAAAATAGAATAAAAAGAGATATACAAATATTCTAAAATAGATATATATACTAAAGTTCTAAAATAAGTTGAAAAACATGTATTACATAATCATATATATATATACTAAGGATTAAAAGTCTAAAAGTTAAGATAAAGGGACTGAAATGGCATTTTTTACATTTTGGCAGATTTACCGACGGAAAATCCGTCGGTAAACAGCCTTTAGTGACAGAATTGGCAAATTACAGCAGCACTTCAATATTTTCCAGATTTGTTCAAAAGCCTTAAATTAAATCTAATTCAATCGTTTTGGACTTCCGAACTACCGAAAATGGATCATAGTCGAAAACGGAAGTTCCTAAAACGATGTTTTTATTTTAAAACATTATTTAGAAATTTCTTTTAAATTAAAAACTTATAATTACAACGTTTTCGACACCCGAACTACCTTTTTATCGGATCACGGTTCGTATTGGGATGTCAAAACGAGGTTTTTATTTTAAAACAAAACCGAATTTTATTTAACACGAAACGAAAATTAAATAAATATGCTAACTAAATAAAACGTGACAAAATGAATAAATGACTAAAGGAATAAAAAAACTATAACATAAAAAAAAATAGAAGGAGAGAAATAAATTAAATAAAGAGTCCAGTCCTCGGATTAATTCGGTATCTGACAGTCGAAGCCGATTGATTCCACGAACCGCGAGCTTCCATTTTTTAATGAAAGTTTAGTAAAAATTGAACTTAGGAAATTTGGAATTTTTGAGAAAAAAAAATATTTTTCTCAAAAAAAATCCACTCTCTCTCTAAAAATGTTTAGAGTGAGAAAGTTTTTCCTCTTAAAGGCCTCCCCTCCTTTCACCTTGGGATCCGTGCCCTTATATAGGGAAACGGATCCCGGAACAATGGGCGACGCCCAAAAAAATTTGGGCGTCGCCCATTGTGGTTGGGCGGCCGCCCAACCTAGTGTTGGGCTACCGCCCAACCTTGTTGGGCGGGGCGATCGCCCAACTTTCGTTGGGCGAGCGCCCAACGCGAGGTTGGGCGCCCACGCCCAATCCACGTCGGGCGTCCGCCCGACACGTTGGGCGTTCGCCCGGCGTGGTTGGGCGCCCGCGCCGTCGGACGCGTGCACTCCGTGGCCGCCGAGCGCGCGTTCCGCGCAGCCAGACGCTCGCACGTCGCGGCCGCCGAACGCGCGCCTCACGCTGCCAGGCACGTGCGCTCAACGGCCCAGGCATTGCTCGGACGTCGAGAGCGTGCCACTCGCGGTGCGTCCGACGGACGCCGCGCGCACGTCTCGAGCCGTCGAGCATGCGTTCGACCATCGTCGTCCGCGTGCAGGATGCCGTTGCGCGCCCGCGTCGTGCCGTTAATTTTCCTCCGCTTATTATTCTTTATATATTTTTCAAAACTTTCCGAAATCAATCGCTTCGACCGTCTTGTTTCCAGGTTTTCGTCACAGGTCCTCCGACTCGGTGTCTACAGTTGCCCCTACTTTTCTATTTTGACAGTGATGTGTGTGTTTCGAAAACGTTTTTTGCTAACGTAACACATGCAATGTAAAACATATAAAAGTAAAAGACATATAACGAGTAGGAGGAAACATACCTGACCTTTGCGCTGCGCGCTCCGGCGTTGCTCTCTGACTTCTTCAGACTCTGCTTCGGGCTGCACCCTAGTTCGCGACTGCGGGGATAATGGCTAAATAGCTACCCTAGTTTACGACTGCGGGGATAATGGCTAAACAGCTACCCTATTTCAAGATTGCGGGGACAATGGCTAAATAGCTACCCTGATTTACGACTGCGGGGATAATGGCTAAATAGCTACCCTATTTTAAGATTGCGGGGATGATGGCTAAACAGCTACCCTGGTTTACGACTGCGGGGATAATGGCTAAACAGCTACCCTGGTTTACGACTGCCGGGATGATGGCTAAACAGCTACCCTGGTTTACGACTGCGGGGATGATGGCTAAACAGCTACCCTGGCTTACGACTGCGGGGATAATGGCTAAACAGCTACCCTGGTTTACGACTACGGGGATAATGGCTAAACAGCTACCCTATTTCAAGATTGCGGGGATAATGGCTAAATAGCTACCCTGATTTACGACTGCGGGGATAATGGCTAAATAGCTACCCTACTTTAAGATTGCGGGGATAATGGCTAAACAGCTACCCTATTTCAAGATTGCGGGGATAATGGCTAAACAGCTACCCTATTTCAAGATTGCGGGGATAATGGCTAAATAGCTACCCTGATTTACGACTGCGGGGATAATGGCTAAATAGCTACCTACTTTAAGATTGCGGGGATAATGGCTAAACAGCTACCCTATTTCAAGATTGCGGGGATAATGGCTAAACAGCTACCCTATTTCAAGATTGCAGGGATAATGGCTAAACAGCTACCCTATTTTAAGATTGCGGGGATAATGGCTAAATAGCTACCCTAGTTTGTGATTGCGGGGATAATGGCTAAATAGCTACCCTATTTTAAGATTGCGGGGATAATGGCTAAATAGCTACCCTGATTTGCGACTGCGGGGATAATGGCTAAATAGCTACCCCGATTTATGATCTTAGGTAAATATGGCTCAAAAGCAACTCCGGCCTGCGACCATGAGTCAGATGGCTCAAAAGCAACTCCGATCTATGACCGTGAGTCAAATGGCTCAAAAGCAACTCCGGTCTGCGACCGTGAGTCAGATGGCTCAAAAGCGACTCCGGTCTGCGACCACGAGTCAGATGGCTCAAAAGCAACTCCGGTCTACGACCGCGAGTCAGATGGCTCAAAAGCGATGGCTCAAAAGCAACTCCGGTCTGCGACCATGAGTCAGATGGCTCAAAAGCAACTCCGGTCTGCGACCGTGAGTCAGATGGCTCAAAAGCAACTCCGGTCTGCGATCGTGAGTCAGATGGCTCAAAAGCAACTCCGGTCTGCGACCGTGAGTCAGATGGCTCAAAAGCAACTCCGGTCTGCGACCGTGAGTCAGATGGCTCAAAAGCAACTCCGGTCTGCGATCGTGAGTCAGATGGCTCAAAAGCAACTCCGGTCTGCGACCGTGAGTCAGATGGCTCAAAAGCAACTCCGGTCTGCGACCGTGAGTCAAATGGCTCAAAAGCAACTCCAGTCTGCGACCGCGAGTCAGATGGCTCAAAAGCAACTCCGGTCTGCGACCGTGAGTCAAATGGCTCAAAAGCAACTCCGGTCTGCGACCGCGAGTCAGATGGCTCAAAAGCAACTCCGGTCTGCGACCGTGAGTCAAATGGCTCAAAAGCAACTCCGATCTGCGACCGCGAGTCAAAATGGCTCAAAAGCAACCCTGGTCTCTAAATCGACCGCAGGTGTGTAGTGATGCATATAGATGGATGAATGTAGCCTAGTCTATGGATGCATGTAAACACCTATGTGTGTGTGTAGGTGACTGTGCGTGTGTTTGAATGTGCATAAGTGTGGCTTATGTGTTTTGCTTTATGCGGATGTATGGACATGTGTGTATGCAAACTATGTACATGTGGATGAAATGCTCGGATGGATTCCCTTTTCATAGGCTTGGAGGATTTTTGTAGCTTCAGATCGAGAAATGATGTTTCGGGCCGTCCCCCAGGAGTGCGAGGATGAGGGCGAGGTTAAGTTTGAAACTAAGGGTTGTAAGGATGAGGATTTGATCTTGATGAGCTCGTGTCAAAAGGGCTCTCACTTTTAACCAGAGTTAGTTGTATTCATTTTTCCCTAATTTTTGCCTGAGCCGCCCTTTTCGGGTTTTCAACTCAACAGGATCTCTCCGATATTCTCTATCTCTCCTTTTGCATGAACTGCCCCTAGGGGTTTTCAATTCATCTTTTCTATATCTCACTGATTTTCTCTATCTCTCCTTTTGCTTGGATCGCCTCTTTTGAGGTTTTCAATCCAACTTTTTTGTTCAATTTTTCTTCTCTTTTTCTGTCTTTCTTGATTGTGAATGATACCGGATAGCACAGGGGGCTTATATCCACGGGCCATTTCTATGCTAATCATTTGACGATGAGTTCATGCCCGATGCCTTCGTTAATGGAGAAGCTTCCGAAGTGAGATGGACGTTGATCTGATTGTAGGGCCGTGCCCCCGATTAAAGTTACCGTCTTGGCGTAGGTTAGAAGTTGATGCTAGCGTATGCCCCTGCCAACTCGAGGTGAGATTTCATGTGCGCCAAACTAGGGATACTGCCGTTGGGAGTAGCTATGGAGGAGAGACGCTTCGGTCGAAGTTTGACCCTTGAGAGGACCACATAGGAGTAGAGGAACCAGACTTCATGGAGCATGAGAGAGAGGAATAGTCTTCTTTTTTTTAGTTTTTCTTTTTTATAGATTTTGGATTGGTTTATGGGTGTTGGGGTGATTTCAGTTGAGATGGGGTATCTATTGATGCAGGTGTTTTCATTACAAATGCAACCGTCTAGCTTAAATAAAGCACCTGACAAAGATACATTGAATTGTTTACCGCTCAGTTTATTAACCACTGTCATCAAAGTATGCCCTTTCGGGTTTTCACACTTCAGTTATTTTAACTCTCTCCTTTTACCCCGGAATTTTCAAATAAGCGCCCCGTGGGGTTTTCACTTATTGGGGTGTCCCTTATTGTTGCATAGGCCGTCCTTTGCGGATTTTCAACCTATCGGGATTTTCTTTCTTTCTTTTTTTTTTTATTTTCATGAGAAGGATTCCTCGGTTCCCTCGAGATTGATTAAAGTTCTGAACTTTGTTGCCGCCTTCGGCTTCCCTTGACTACGCATTTGATCTTTCTTCGTTACAGTGAGCTTTTCTCGTACATTTGATTACACATTTGTTGGATAATGTCAACCGCTCTTGCCACCTTGACGCCTCTTGGCTGATCACGTCAGCTTTTGATTTATTTTCTTTTACTTCCGATTGACTTGACTTTGCCCCAGGGCCTTTTTAGCATCATTTTTTTTCTTTTTTCTTCTTCCTTTGTTTAACTTTGAGTCATCATAGGTCTAAACCCTTTCGTTGATCCTGGAACAAAATACTTTATCGCTGATAGGTTAGTTGCCCCCGCCTCGTTCTAAATGGCGCACTCCTGTACTTGTGTCCCCCTTTGGGGGGAGAAATCTTTGTCGGTGCCTCAGTGTAAGTATGGCTCTGAGGGCTTATTGCTTGCTCCATATTTTCTTTTCTTTTTCTCTCTTTTGGACTTTGTTGATTGTCGCTCAATCTTCTTTCTGCCAAAAGCCGGTGAGAACCCTTCGTTTGATGGGTCTACGCTCGACTTATCATCGTAGAGTCAGGGAATCGTTTCTCATGATTTATTTTGCTTTTTTTTTTTTTACTCTCTTAATTTTCTCTCTTCAGTGGTTAAGTACTGAGTAATAAGTATATTCTAGAGCTTACGTCCGTGCCATGATAGAAGCGGGAATATCTCAATTGAGTAGATATCAAATGTAAGTATGTATGTTTAGGATAAATTTGCGGAAACGAAATTTCATTGAATTCAAAAGGAGGTTAATAACATCTTGTGGAATAGAAGATAAAATAAAAGACAAGGATAAAGACTACAAGTGCACTCCTCTCTCTCATGCTACTTCAAGAAGCTTCAGATTCTCCCACTTCATAAGTGTCCTCAATCTCGGGAACTTCTTCTTTAGATTATCCTGATCCATTGTAGACTTCACCATTCAAGGAACAAGTCGAAGGCTTCATCTGTTGAGAAAGATCTGGATCACTTATCTTTCCAGCTTCGATGAGATCTTGGATTTCATGTTTCAACCTCATGCAAGTGCTTGTTTCGTGACCATATTTCTGGTGGAAGTGGCAGTATCCCCTGCGTTTGACTAACTCAGTGGTTTGATCTCTCGTGGCTGGTAGAGGATGAAGTATGTCATGCATTCGTAGACCCTCCAACACTTCAAACAAGGGTTGGACGAAAGTGGAGAATTCCCTTCCCTCTCTCCTATACTGAGTGGGCGATGGAGGGCGAACAACCCTGGTAATCTCATGTCCCCGATGGTGTGGATCTTGTTGTGTTCGTGAAATATGGTGTGAGACTACCCTTGGTGGAGTGAATGTTTGTGGATTAACTTGTGACGTGAGCTGGAACATAGGTTTCTCCATAGAAGCTTTCGGGACCTCCGCAACTAGTGACTCGCTCAGGACCTCCCTGACCAACCTTTTCAGCTCTATCTTGAATTCATCTGAAGCAAGGATACCAGGAAGAACTCACTCGATTTCTGCTCTGAGATTGAAATCTCCTATCATCTCTTGGGAATTTCCAACCCCCTCATGCATAGTATTCTCCGGATCATTAAGAACACGTTTGAACTCATCAGAAAAGATGTATTTGGCTAAAGCCCCTTGCACACGGCTCTCGAGATTGTGGTTTGAATTGCTGGATTGGGCCATGAGTTAGGTTTCTAACAAGGAAAGAGAAAGGATCGGTGAGTGGAGCTTTTTAGGCATTATGAACTTTGATGATGCAATGTACGTGCGATGCGAATGCTAAAGCTATCTACTTGTGCCTCCTATAGATGGATGTATGCATGATTCATGATCTGTGCTTTATTTCTCACAACACGACTTGACTGGAGCTAAACCCTTTTTTTCTTTTTTTCTTTTTTTTTACCAGAGCCGTTGGCAGTACTTCGATCGTTTGTGCTAACTTACCTGTTTGGAAGTGCCGATGCTTGAAACCATTTCAACTGTTATACACACATTAGTACGAACCCTACAAGTTTACCTTGCAATGCTTTATAAGATGTACAATGTTGAATGACGCTTGACACGACTGACACTTGTGAGATTGAGACGGCCCTCATGATAAGTAAAATTCCCTAGGGCGCTAGGTAAATGAGAGTGTACCCCGATGATATCCGTGACGTGTAGATACATTGGAGGGGTAGCGACATGAGTGGTGGGAATGACATACTTGGTACATTGATACGACTCACGATCTAAAAAGAACAACCTAAGCGACCATGCATGAGGTGTATGTGAGAGATTGCCATCCTTAGTAGCAATGACGTACTTCGAAGATACGCGGTGTTACATGGACTGATGTGACGCTCATGGTATGTCCGAGACTCAAACAGACCGTGACGGAGACATGCGGGGCACTTGTCCATAGTTTACTTGGTATTGATATTGATAACAGGGAAACGTCTTTTTGGGAAACACAAGTTTCCTGAAACATGCCGACATAGAGGGTGTGTCCTAAACTAGAATCAAGCGGGACGAGGCCACCACATATGGGGGTGTGGGTCGATGGTTAGTTTAAACCCGAGACACGAATACGTAGATGTACCAACGGAACCTCGGCGTGTTATGTAGAAAGTGGTGACGCACAGGACATGCCCTTAACCGGTTAAGACATGGGGGAGACTCGAGTGACATACGTGATGTGCGGCATTTGTCAACTTCTCCTGGAAAGCAACTATTACGATGACGAGTATTATTTGACGGGATAATGCACACGGAATACCTGATACTCGAGGTTCGAATAGGATGCATATGTCAACATACGAGGTACGTGCCAATTATTAACTCCCAATTGGCTCACTAGTGCCTAGGCAGAGTGGTTTGAAACATGGTGCATTTAGGAAATATGGTGACGTACGTGGTATGCCTTAGAGGTAGCCAAACGGCGTGATGGGAGTCCCACTTAATGTGCCCCCATGATTGACTTATACGCAACTTGCGAACGATGTGATGGCTTGATTTTGGGATTTCAACCATCGTGGGGGAAATCCAACATGCTAGGTACGAGACACGAATAGGGTATGCATACGACACACGTATTATCTGACCAACTCTGGGTATAGATGAAGCATAGAGATGACTCGAGAGGTACCTTCTAACAACATTGGAAGTGTCAGCTACACACGATACCGACACGCATGGTGCAGTCTAAGGATTAACTTAAGCTAGAGACCCCAAATACCTCGATGAATTTGCGGACATCGGTGCGTCTGGTAGAATGAGAAGTGTCCTAATTTGATCGAGGTATCAACGAGACGGAAACGACGACTTACCCGGTACGTGTCGAAGGTCAATTTGTTTCATAGCGCAAACCTGATGATGATATGTTTTATGAGAACTCCTAACGATCTTATGTGGATATTTATGACGTATTTGGTCCATCACCGATATTTGAGATACCAACAAAGACACACAGGGTAGACGTCGATAGTTCGACTGGAACCTATCACTATGAACAATTTGAGGAGCAACGAAGGTGCAAACCAAGACCTTAGAGGTAAGTGCCAAACGTTGGACTTAGACGCGGTACGAACAACTCGATACTACTGATACGAGCGAGACCCAAATAACGACACATAGGGCATATGTCTCAGACTCGTGAATAAGTCTATTCGGAGTTTGGGGGCGCATGGACCACGGTACTAATGATGTAGGGGGAGCGTGTCGAGGATTTGACGATATAAACAAACCGCTGTTTGAGGCGTACTCAAGACATAAGTGACGATTTATAGGGCGTTCGTCAAGAGTTTGATAGGAACCTCACGACATGAACGACTCAGCGTGTCAAGGTATGAGCGGGACACTCGAGACGGCCCGTAGGGTACGTGCCTAATGGTATGACTTGGACTCGATGACATGAATCACTCTATATGACAGGTACGTGCCAAAAGTTCAACTTGAACTTGTCGATACAAATGACTCGACATTGGAGATGTAAGCAAGATGCACGTGAGGACATATATGAACTTGCCCTAGATTCGACTTGAACTCAATGACATGAGTGACTCGACGTTTGATGTGCGAACCAGATGTATCGAACCGCGTATGGGGGTGTGTGCCACAAGCTTAACCCTGACTGGATGGTATAAATGACTCAGTTCTTAATATGTGAGTAAGGTGCGAGGGATGACATACGGAACGCACGTCAAAGGTCGGTCCAGAATTGGATAGCCTAATGACATATTCGTGGACTGCAAATATTGCCGATGACAAGGCGACATGTAGGGCACGTTTTGACAAGGCCCAACGTATGACTAAAGCGCAAGCGGTGACATGCGGGATATGCACCGAAAGCTGATACGTGTTCGAAGCACTAGTGTCATATGTTTTGGAATACTGACGTGTTACGATATACGGTGACACACCTGGTACGTCTCATATCGATTTGGCTATTTTGAAGATGCGGCGGGGTGTCTCAAGAAGACCAAGGATGCGCGGGTTACTTTAGTACAATGACGTGTCGATATACAAGGTACGGCCGAGAGTACCAATGGGGCATGAGGATGACCTACTAGCTAAGAGGTTAGTGCAATGGATTTATTAGATGTGACGAGGTAACATATAAGGTGCCAGTTAAAACGCGGATGTGACACCATGACTTCGTGTGAAGCGTGCGTCAGAGGGTCAATGCGAACCTGGGGTCCGGACAGTGGGATGGTGTAACTATGATGACCCACATGGCGCACCTAAAGGTACAAATGGGAAGTGTGGACAACATACCAGCCAAGGGTTCGTTTCGAAGCTCAGGGTATTGCCCATAATTTTGAAATACGGAGGTGCTACGTATGGACTACCTCCCCAGATGCGAATGACGACAGGTAAACGAGATTCGTGTGAAACAGTTCACCCGACCCTAAGGTTTCGATCTTACAACCACGTAATTTTGGAGCATAGGTGCACGGCGCACCGACACACGTGGCATGTCTTAGCGTGCGAAGGTCATGATGGCAACCTACAAGATGAGGGGCATGGATAATACAACAACGTAATTTGGAATCACCTGGGCATTGTGTATAGCGTGGCGACATCCGTGGGTATGTCTTGAGATACGAAAGGGAGGTGACGATGACCCGTGGGATTATGGTTTTATTTGAGATCAAGGTATCAGTCATAATCTTGGGATGTGTTGGCTAAGGCGTAGCGACATACATGGTATGTCTTGAGGCGTAAGTAGGACGTGTATGAGACATGTGACAACTGGTTAATTCGAGTCTCGAGGGAATCGATGCCGTGACAATGTCTTTTTGAACCACTGATACGTTGTTAGTGACATGGCGACAGACCCAGTATGTCTTGAGTTGACCGTGCGGATAGTATACGGGACCTGCCCCGCGATGCGAATGCCAGGATAAGCGAGGTATGACCACCAAACAAGCCTAACCATAATAGATGGATATGGGATACATCACGACACATGGGATATGTCTCCGGATGACTTAAACACAATGGTGAAGGCGCATGTGACACGTCACGATGCATGAGGTACACTCTCTAATGGTATAAACAGGACGATAAAGATATGTGCGACGTATCCCGCACGAAGTGTAACATGGCGAAGACGTAGGGAACACCTCAGGGTCTAAAGGTAGGCCACTTGACGGGTATACGAGACATGGTAAAGACGTGCGAGCTGCATTGTGATATACGGGGTATGTCTTCTGTTAGGCACCTAGCAAGGCGAGAACTCAGGTTATGACATACGGGGTATGGCTCTAGACTAGTGTACTTGATATGGAAGGCGCATATACGACCTATCACGATGTACGACCTTGAAAATTCCCGGATGTACACAATGCGCGAGGGGCGCATTGAGTACACGTCCTGACTAGTGTATAGTTGATGTGATGAGGACGCATGGGACGCATCACGATATGGAAGGCGGGACGAGGCAAGGACGTATGGGATACGTCACGACATAATAGGTACGCCTCTTGATCGATGTCTGAATGATTAACGGAAGATGCATGGGTTGCGTTACGTCTTATGGGGTACAACTAAGTAAAGACGCAAGGAATACGTCACCACATGACCGGTGGGACTCCTGACGGGTGGACGCATGATGACACGACGCAACAAGGACATAGGGGATACGTCATGAGAGAGCAGTATGCCTCTTGACAGGGTAAGGACATATTGGAGATGCCACGACATACGGAGTATGCCAAAACTAAGGCGTAGGGGATACGCCATGACATAAGGGTTGTACCTTCTAACTAGTGCCTACGATACTGGAAAAACGTATGAGGTACGCTATCATACGCACAGTATGCTAAGGCGAAGACGCATAGGATACGTCACGACATAATGGACATGCCTCCTAGCTAGCATACAAATGACACGGTGAAGACGCACGAGACATGCCAAGGATGAATAGGATGCGTCCCAACATATAGGTACGACCAGGCAAAGACGTATGGGATACGTCACGACATAACTGGTATGCCTCCTGAATGACACGCGACGCTGGGGTCGACTCTTTCTCACATTCCAACTAAACACGTCCTAAGTCTACGAAACCTAGAATGGCTGCACGCAATTTGGTTAGCATGCAACGCTCTATATGGTATGACTGCAATGATTTATTAAGCATAGAATGCATTATAACTTAAATTTGACTCGACTGATGTACAACAAGATATAAATCTATACCAACAAACTAGTTAGCGAAAATCGTACATAACGCGTAATTAGATCGCGACAAGAGAAAGAAAATGTTAGGTATCAATCACAATTATCATGCCATCTCTCTTCCATCCTCATTCCTCCACACACTCGTTGGTCCAAGTCTCTGTCCTAGGATTTTGGTTTGGGGCTCACATTGCGGTCCAGGGGACGCGTGATGCCGTCGATTATTGCGGAAAAATAAATCATTCACCATACAACACAGTTCGTTTTTGACGCGTCAGCGTTCAGTGACTAAGAAATCGACCAAGTTGGATTGTTCTTTCGGAATAACTCATCTTTCGTTCTTTCGTGAGACGCATTAGTTCGGGTTTTGACTCCCTTTGAGCGCATCTCAATTTTTAGACGTGGTACGAGTTACTCTTCTAGTCCAATCGTTCGTTATTGTCAATGACTCGTTCCCTTTTGTTCGCGCGGGTTCGTGTCTCGATTTTTGGATTACAACGGGATCTTTTAGATCTATCGAGAGACGTAACCACGTGTTTATTTAGTGATGGAATCACTTTTGGATTTTATTTTAGGGAACGGACTCATCGCGTAACGCGTTTGTTCTTAGCGTCGAGGATCCGTTTGCTCATTTTAGCTACGTGAAAAGACGGCGAGTCTTATTTTGAGCGCACGGTAATCTTTCGGCTAGCAACAGTTCGTTGTTCTTCCCAATCCACGGGATATATCATCTTAGTGTGGTTATAGAAAATCAACGTTTCGTTGAATCACATGCTTATTCGAAGCGAGGATATCACCGTTCTCTTTCCTTTAGGCACGAATTAAGCAAACACGTACATCGGGCCATATTTCTTGCAGTTTTGGTAACGATCGAAATGATCGAGTCGTTAGTCAAAACCCGCAGTCTCGTCCATATGGTGCAATTATATGGTTTGGCTTGATTTGGCTTCGAGATTTTAAACGGGGTATACACTCGTTCGAGGCACGTATTCAACGGCATTGGTTTATTTTCTTTAACTACACTCGGGATTGACATATATCGTAAATTCGAAATGATTTTGGTCGTTTAGTTCATTTTTCGCTTTTCTTTTCTTAGTCATTTCTGCGGACACGTCCATTTCTCTTAAAAACGACACGGGGCATAACGTAAAAGCTCGTCTTTTATTCGGAAGGGACGAGCTACTTGTGCGAAACTTTTCACGTTACGACAGGGTCGTTCGAAACAGAAATGTTCTTCGTTTTCGTTTCGCCATGATCTCGTTTTATCCCAACTTATTTAAAGAATGTGAATAACGACTACTGTTAATATAGTCTTTTGTATCGAGATGTACCTATCCTTAACACCGAACCGATTCATACTAATACGTGCTTACGTCATAACACATTTCCTGAACATGTGCCTTCGTCGGGACACCGAAAGGGACAAGGCGGGTCGCACATGTTCATTCATATGAGATGACTAAGTCGTCTTTAGTTCAAATTGTTTCAATGTTTTAGGGTAATTAGTACGTCGATTCACGAGTATATATTAATGCATCGTTTCATTTTCTTTACATACTTTAGGATTTAGACACGTATTATGGCGATTTGAAAACACGAACTGATTCATTTATCACACCAAAAATAGTAACGGGTAATCCTATGGAAACTTCTAAGGCTACTATATGCTGACACGGCTGATCGCGGGACCTCACAGGACCGCACAAATTCGCCCCTAACGAATGGATGGGGACCCTTTGGCGCCTTATTGTAAGGGGGAACTTACGCTAGCCTCTTTCGAGCGACGAATGGACTCTCGCTAGAGGTTTCGCGGAAATTACCCAAAGGGTTTGCAATAATGCACATGAATGCATACGAAAAGAAGTAAAACGATCCATCCCCGTTAAGGGCTTAATACACGCCTTCCGGAATCAAATTTCTCGCTTCCCCAGCAGAGTCGCCACTTGTTTAGACGAGGTGCCGCGGCCTAATCTCCCGGGCGGACCGGGGGGTGGACAACCTCATGGCGATGTAAGCGGTGATTGGCGCCGAAAGCAACCAATCGTGGAATCAAGCTGCTCGGCAGGATCGGAGCTCAGAGATATGGAAGAGTCGCCACCCACGAATGGGAAAATGAACACCGATCCCTTGCGGGAGACCGGTGTGGGTTCGGGAAACTTAGGTACGAGCCGAGAAGGCTAGCTCCTTTCCAGAGAAAGGCTACTAGGCACCCCGACATCGCCCGGTTATGAACCACCGGCCTCCTACTCAGCATGTTAGGCGATAACGGACTAATCGTATACTTCTTTAAGTTTAAAATTCATTTGAAACCCTTTTCTTTCTCTTTTTAGAAACCGTTTTGAGCATATGATATTGAAAAGCCACATCAGTAAAGAATCACCCATTTATGTTTATACATACACAGAGAGGGAGAAGAAAGAAGTGATTTATTTACAACCGTATTAAATATTATATCATGTGTTTATTCTACACTAACTTATTTCCCAAAAACGGATTTATTTACATGGTTCGCACCTTAATCGCCGTTGGAACGATTCAGGTGCGTTTTAAAACCCCGTTTGATGAAGTTTACCTGAATCGCCGTTGGAACGACTCGAGTATTTGAAAATGTTTGAGATAAAAAACCTTTTAATGAGAAAACATGGTTAAACATACAAGTCAATTTTATTTTGTACAAATTCTTTAAGAAAATGGTTCAAAACTCTATTATTCGCAAAGAAAACGATTTTAATTACAATGATCCTTTAATCCGCCTTTGGAACGGATTAGGGTTTTAAAACTTGGTATTTTGAAGACGATTTGAAATATTAACAAGAATGACTCCATTTATTTACATTACAAATCTAAAAAAAAACATTAGTTTAAATAATTCAATTGAAAACTCTCTTTTTGGTGATTTATTTTCCCCACTTACTTTAATGGACTCTTTAACTATTATAATTACAATAAACTAACATTTACACTCAAATGAAGCCCTTTTGAAACATGGACCCATGAATGGGCCAAAAGAATAAAGAAAATGGTTTTAGACCATATATATATATGTATACATTTAAATCAAAAAGGAAGATAAGAAAATAAGATTTAACCAAAAATCACTATATGTATATGAAGATAATAAACACAATATATCTTATACTTTGAAATGTGAAAATAATAAGTAAATCCTATAACTAAGAAAGTAATACTTATCTAAAAATAATTTAACTCAATAATCACTAAAATAACCCAAATATTCTAAAAAAAACTATACATATATATACATAATTAATATAGTTTAAATATCAAAAATACCATATGCTAATGTCTATTCATTATTTCTCAAAATATCAAGTAACTAATATTTAAATATAACCTAAGTTAATAAAAAAGGGAAATACATATATATATATATATATTTATACTTATATTACAAAATAGAATAAAAAGAGATATACAAATATTCTAAAATAGATATATATACTAAAGTTCTAAAATAAGTTGAAAAACATGTATTACATAATCATATATATATATACTAAGGATTAAAAGTCTAAAAGTTAAGAAAAAGGGACTGAAATGATATTTTTTACATTTTGGCAGATTTACCGACGGAAAATCCGTCGGTAAACAGCCTTTAGTGACAGAATTGGCAAATTACAGCAGCACTCCAATATTTTCCAGATTTGTTCAAAAGCCTTAAATTAAATCTAATTCAATCGTTTTGGACTTCCGAACTACCGAAAATGGATCATAGTCGAAAACGGAAGTTCTTAAAACGATGTTTTTATTTTAAAACATTATTTGGAAATTTCTTTTAAATTAAAAACTTATAATTACAACGTTTTCGACACCCGAACTACCTTTTTATCGGATCACGGTTCGTATTGGGATGTCAAAACGAGGTTTTTATTTTAAAACGAAACCGAATTTTATTTAACACGAAACGAAAATTAAATAAATATGCTAACTAAATAAAACGTGACAAAATGAATAAATGACTAAAGGAATAAAAAAACTATAACATAAAAAAAAAAAAATAGAAGGAGAGAAATAAATTAAATAAAGAGTCCAGTCCTCGGATAATACCTTTAATTCGGTATCTGACAGTCGAAGCCGATTGATTCCACGAACCGCGAGCTTCCGTTTTTTAATGAAAGTTTAGTAAAAATTGAACTTAGGAAATTTGGAATTTTTGAGAAAAAAAAATATTTTTCTCAAAAAAAATCCACTCTCTCTCTCTCTAAAAATGTTTAGAGTGAGAAAGTTTTTCCTCTTAAAGGCCTCCCCTCCTTTCACCTTGGGATCCGTGCCCTTATATAGGGAAACGGATCCCGGAACAATGGGCGATGCCCAAAAAAATTTGGGCGTCGCCCATTGTGGTTGGGCGGCCGCCCAACCTAGTTGGGCGCCCGCCCAACAATAGTTGGGCGGCCGCCCAACAATGTTGGGCGATCGCCCAACGGCGTTGGGCGAGCGCCCAACGCGAGGTTGGGCGCCCGCGCCCAATCCTCGTCGGGCGTCCGTCCGACGCGTTGGGCGTTCGCCCGGCGACCCTCGGGGCGTGCCCCGTGCCGTCGGACGCGTGTACTCCGTGACCGCCGAGCGCGCGTTCCGCGCAGCCAGACGCTCGCACGTCGCGGCCGCCGAACGCGCGCCTCACGCTGCCAGGCACGTGCGCTCAACGGCCCACGAGGGCGCGCACCGCCAGCGGTCCCAGGCATTGCTCGGACATCGAGAGCGTGCCACTCGCGGTGCGTCCAACGGACGCCGCGCGCACGTCTCGAGCCGTCGAGCGGGCGTTCGACCATCGTCGTCCGCGTGCGGGATGCCGTTGCGCGCCCGCGCCGTGCCGTTAATTTTCCTCCGCTTATTATTCTTTATATATTTTTCAAAACTTTCCGGAATCAATCGCTTCGACCGTCTTGTTTCCAGGTTTTCGTCACAGGTCCTCCGACTCGGTGTCTACAACCATGTTTTTGGATTTTTTTCTATTAATAATTCATTATTATGGACATTTTCTTTCTATTAATAATTCATTATTATGCAAATTTCTTTTTTTCTATTAATATTTTATTATTATGCAAATTTAATCAATATTAATAAGTGCATGCATCAAATATTAAACAATAGAAGCTACAAGGGCATTGGTATATTAAGCAGTGCACAACATGATACAAAAGAAAAGCAAATAGCTCAGTGGTAAAGAGTGTGGAGTGGAAGTGAGGAGGCTAGGGTTAGAACCCCAACAGCAACATTAGCATTTTTTAATTAATTTTTACACTCAAAACTACGTAGTTTTGAGTGGTTCTCACTTAAGGAGTGTTCTCACCTAAGAAAGGGTTCTCACAAGAGCCCTCTCCTATATATATATATATATATATAAGTTTATAAAATATAAATATATTGGTATTGGATAATATGGTTTATATAATTTTGTCACAGGTTTATCAATGATGACATCTGTAATATTTTTCATTTGTGTTTTTCTTGACCTTTCCTAAACTTTTCTCCTTCCCCTTCTTCTTGTTTGTTCTCCTTCCTATTCTCTTGTTCAAACACTCACCTTTTCTTTTTTAATATATGGTGGGTTTGACAGTTCTTGGGCCATGGGTGCTCTCCCCGCTCAAGATCTGTCTCGTCCTAATTTCTATAAAAAAAACTATTTTGATAATTGATTATTTATTAGTATATTATAATTATTGTAATAATGTCTGTATTATTATAAAAAAATTATTTTTTTTAACACTATTTTCAATATAATATATAAAAAATAAAAAGTACACGTCAAAAAATAAATATGTAATAAAATAAACATATTTATAACAATAATAAAATACTCATATTTTATATTTAAAAAATTTATAGAATCCACACATCACGTTTATGCTTGAATTAACGATATATCAATTGAGCAAGAATGCAGACGCAGTCTTGTAAAACCTAAGATCAAATAAACAGCAATTATGATTTTTATTGGGAGAAGTATCAAATAATTTGATTCTAAAAGTAGTATGAGACTGCATATGACATATCTCTATATCACATATACATCAATATCAACACTACAACAAATCATCACTTGCGCCACGAATCATGCCACGAGAATTCAAGATTCGTGGCATATTTCCATTTAGCCACGGGAAAAAGAGATTCCAGCAGAAACTTTATATTACTTGATAAATTTATGCCACGGGTATTTGTTTTTTATGGCAAAAAGATAGTTATGCCACAAATTTTGCCACAATAATTTTTTTTTCGTGGCTAAATCTATTTATGATATTGACATCATAAAGGACATGTAGAAGTATCAAATAATTTGATTCTAAAAGTAGTATGAGACTGCATATGACATATCTCTATATCACATATACATCAATATCAACACTACAACAAATCATCACTTGCGCCACGAATCATGCCATGAGAATTCAAGATTCGTGGCATATTTCCATTTAGCCACGGGAAAAAGAGATTCCAGCAGAAACTTTATATTACTTGATAAATTTATGCCACGGGTATTTGTTTTTTATGGCAAAAAGATAGTTATGCCACAAATTTTGCCACAATAATTTTTTTTTCGTGGCTAAATCTATTTATGATATTGACATCATAAAGGACATGTATGAGGGAGCATGCACGAGTGTACGTACTAGTGTTGGGAAGACTGAAGAGTTTCCTATTACGATTGGAGTGCATCAAGGTTCCGCACTAAGCCTATTTCTTTTTGCCATCGTTATGGATGAACTAACAAGTTCACTTCAAGATGGTATACCATGGTGCATGCTGTTTGCAGATGATATTGTGTTGGTTGATGAGACGAAAGAAGGAGTGGAGAGGAAGTTGGAACTATGGAGACAAACTCTAGAATCTAGAGGCTTTAAGTTGAGCCGAAGTAAGACGGAATATTTGGAGTGTAAGTTTAGCGGCCATAGGAGTAGGGAGGCAGAGACAATCACCCTAGATGGGAGAGTTGTTCAGGCCTCAGATTGCTTTCGGTATTTAGGATCTATTATCCAAACGGATGGAGAAGTAGATGGAGATGTTGCTCATAGGATTAAAGCTGGTTGGTCGAAGTGGAAGAGTGCTACAGGTTTCCTTTGTGACCCCGGTATGCCTAATAGATTGAAAGGGAAATTCTACCGGACAGCAATTAGACCAGCATTGTTATATGGTACGGAGTGTTGGACAGTGAAACACTGCCACATCCATAAGATGTCGGTGGCGGAGATGCGTATGTTGAGATGGATGTGTGGTCATACGAGAAAGGATCGGGTGAGTAACGAAATAATTAGGACAAAAGTAGGGGTCACATCTATTGAGAATAAAATGAGAGAAAACCGACTAAGGTGGTTTGGCCATGTGAGACGTAGAGCGCTTGATGCGCCGGTTAGGAGAACAGAAGAGTGGCAAAGGGATGTAGTGGTGAGGGGTAGGGGAAGACCTAAGCAAACTTGGAGGAGGGTGATCGAGAGTGATATGAGTTTACTGGGAATTGAGGAAAATATGGCAGTGGATAAGACGGAGTGGAGGGAGCGAATTTGTGTTGCTGACACGACTTGATTTCACGGTTTTATATGATGGTTCATGTTAGCCGACCCCGAATCATTTCGGGACTAAAGCTTTGTTGTTGTTGTTGTTGTTGGCTAAATCTATTTATGCCACGAAAAAAATTTACTCGTGGCATAAATTTACTTACGCCACAGCTAATTTATTATTCATAAAATAAGAAAAATATATATTAGTTATGTGTTTTAACTTATTATACTAGTTAGTCCACATGTATATTTTAAGGTACTTATATTTTATTTTAATCAACTTTTTAATCCCTCCATATATATATATATATATTTTGCATATTAGAATATAAAATTTCCATTATTTATATAATAAAAACTTATCTTTTTAGTTTTTAAATTTAATTAGTATATTTATAATGAAAATTTTATGTAGTATATTTAATTAATCGCTGCTGAGTCTTACCAAAAAAAAAAAAATTAATCGCTGCTGAGTTGTAATCTCACCAATCGAACGGTTGGTGATAAAATCTCCTCGTGAAATAACCGATGAATAGTTTTACATAAAATGAAAATTTGTCCGTAAGTAAAATAATAATAAACATAACTTTTTTTATAGGCATAACACATTTTGCTTCCCAAACTAAAGCTTTAAAGTCAATTAGGAACTTAAACTATCAAAATCATTAATTTGGTCCCTGCACTAAGCAAAAATCATCAATTTGGTCCATACACTAAGCAAAAATCATCAATTGAGTCCTCATCCTAAGCAAAAATCATTAATTGAGTCATCATCGAAAATCATTTTGTTTAACAGTTTCATATCCTCTTCCCCAAATCCATTTGGAGCCAACACAGAGATCATTATAGTCCATGTAATATAGTTAATGTTTCTAATTTTAGAATAATATAGAGACCTAATTGATGATTTTGATAGTTTGAAGTTCTAATTGAGTTTGAAGTTTTAGTTTAAGGATATTATACCTTTTTATAAGGGAGAGGCGAGAATTACATATCATTCTCCCTCCCAATTAAATCAAGAGACAATAAAGAGATATGATGACGCAATTAAATAATTTTTATTTGAAATAAATAAAAATTATAATTAATAAATTTTAAGAATTGAAGATGGAAATTAATATATGAAGATGTTACAATTTAACTTATTATCATTTATGGTACAC